>NC_088867.1:21046146-21346146 GCF_032884065.1 Artemia franciscana | reverse complement strand
AAAGCAACCATCTTGCTATAGAAATAATCACCTCTAGATGTTCATTGAAAAGTAAATGCAAAAGACAGGCTTACACAGACTATGAGACAATTAGAAGGGAGCTAAGACTCATCAACTGGGATGAGCTATATCAGGGAGATGTCAAAATATTCAAAAAGGGGACCAACCCATATTCAAATGGGGGTATGGGACCAACCTAAAGTGGAATACTACAGACCTAAAAGCCTAAAGTCTGCTGTTGCTAAGGTTTTAGAGAGAATTGTCCACAATACTCCTTAAGCATCTTGTTTCCAACAGCATTATCTCAGGCAAACAATATGGTTTTCTTCCAAGGAAGTCAGTTGAAACCAACCTACTCAAAACTTACGAGCTAATTACTCAGCTTCTTGACAAAGGATTTCCTGTCTTGACTGTATGTCAGACAAATGAGTTTTGCCAGGTGTGCTAAAAGTGAATATTTACGATTAAAAGAGCTATACTCATGGATGCCATCTTGTTTTCTGTTTTGTTTTATGCACTTTGAAAAATCAATGTAGTTTGCATCAAATGGGTAGATATTTTAAACTCTAAAATTATTTATGTATATTTCTTTTTTCAGTATGCTTTTATCTACAGAATGCAAGTGAACAGAAACATTTGACTTGTTCACTTTCTTTTGAGAACTAGATATTGTTAAGCATACACCATGTTTATTACACTACCCTGCCTTGTAGCATATCTTCTGAATGCTATTGTGACTTTTGTATAACCTCCCAAATGTATAATTTATTTCTTTTTGCTTTTAGGCTTGTAAAACATGCAGACAATCAAGTGTGTTGTTGTAGGTGATGGTGCTGTAGGTAAAACCTGCCTTTTGATCTCCTACACAACAAACAAATTTCCCTCAGAATATGTGCCTACAGTAAGTAATTTTCCTTTTCTGCTATGTTTTAGTTTTGATTTTTTACAAAGAGGTAAGCATGAAGTTTCTTTTACTTTCTATTATTTATGTTTTGTGCGTTTTTAAGGGTACTTCCTGGATTACCTTTGTCCACTTTGTTTGGGAGAATACCAGAATTAGACACATAGTTCCTAAGTTGACAAAAAAAAGCTTTTTTGCATGGAATGTTCTGTGTTGCACAGGTACTAATCTCCTGATTCTCTGCCTTTGGCTGGAAGTTGTGTAAGTGGTTGGGGTAAATTATCTGATGCTTCCTGTATTTTTCCCCCATATTTCTCTGGATACCCAGTAGGAAACAGCCTAAATATAAACAATCAAAATATTTTTATCCAATGCTATTTTGCACTTCCTGGCTGAAGGGCCATGAAATGTAGATTAGCACTGCTGGTAGGGACTATGAAGTCAAATGCTGTATTTTTTTATTTTTCTTCTTGACCTAGCTGATTTTAATGTTATAAATTGGAAAGTTATTTTGTTGTTTGGTATGTTTTCTGCTATGAAAAAATTCCGAATATATCTTGTTATTAATGTAGTTTTTTTACAACAGCTGAAATTAGTGCTGTTTCAGTTATACCTTAAGCTCTTGTTTAAAAAAAACAACTTTTAATTTGCATTGGCAGACTAATCTACCTAAAATTGGGTGGGTATGAGGATGCCATTGGTGGATATGATAGTGTCATGCACATAAAGGGAGCTTTGAAGACAGGGATGTCTAGGAAATAAAAAAAGTGTAAGACCATAGTATATCAGCAACTTGTCAGTCTTTAGTTTCAGTTAAAGGACATTTCTAGTTGAAGCATGAATTAGCTTTTTATAGCCCTTAGCTTATAAAAGTATGTAAATTGGAAGGGGTTTCCCATCCCTTTCCGAATTGTGTGAAATTCACAACTAAAATGTTGCGATTTACTGTAGGAATTAGCTCTTGTCAAAACTTGAAGGAAAAGACCCTCTCATTCCAGGAACGATATTCTTTTGCTGCCATTTTATAACTTATTATTTGGGAATCCAAAATACCTCTCCTTCCCCCAAACTCTGGTGGTAAAATATATATATATATATATATATATATATATATATATATATATATATATATATTTATATATATTATATATATATATATTATATATTTATATATATTATATATATATATATATATTATATATTTATATATATATTTATATATATATATATATATATATATATATATATATATATATATATATATATATATATTTATATATATATATATATTATATATGTATTGCATTTTTTATAGATAAGTCTATCTATCATCTGTCCAAACATGAGCAAAAGAGAGCAATAACTGTGTATTTATTTATATATGTATGTATTTTTTCCTGAAAATGGCTCCATATTTTTTTTCGGGGAAATTGGCATCCTAGGACATTCTGGACTTAAAAAAAAGATCTAGATAGGTCAGAAGTTTGAGAAAATTCGTTAAGAATCTTTATTTTGGGGAAAAACATGTTTATATGAGTGATGTCATTTTTGCATAAAGAGGAAAAGACTGGCGATTGCAAAAATATTGGTATATATTTTAACAAAGAATTACAACAATTCCAGAACCTTAAAAAAGAAAAATAACATTTTGAAGCTGAGTAAACAATTGGTGTTAGAAATTGGACTTGCTTCAATAATCAAATATATTTGAAAAGACTGTAGTATGAAAAGACATATCAGTATGACAAACTTTTCTAGAGGTAGACCCAATAAAAACAGAATTTTACAAGTGTTATAAATGATAGTTTATTGGAAGAAAACGAAGTTTTTGTCCCACCACCTGAACAATTAACGAATCTACAACGTGGACCATCATGTAAGACTAGACTAATAAGGGCAGCTAAAACAAAGGGCATTGGCATTAAATTAACAATGAGTGATATTCAACAAACCTGGACTATCAAATGAGACAAGACCCAAAAAACCAAAATTTACAAGTGTTATAAATGATAATTAGTTGGAAAGAAAAGAAGTTTTTGTCCCACCACCTTAGCAATTCACAAATCTACAACCTGGACCATCGTGTAAATATTGACCAATAAGGGCAGCTAAAGCAAAGGGCACTTGCAAATTGTCTGAAGTAATGAAAATCCAAAATGAAGAAGAAATGAAAACGGGGTTAGAAGATAAGTGATAGCAAGAATCAAAACGAACCAAAATTGAAAATGATAGTTATGATGACTAGGTTTAGCATTTTGACATGGATAAGGTCATTAATGCTTACCATGCCTTTGTTAAGAAAAGAAAGGTTCAGCATTATGTTCTTTATAATGACAGAAGACAAGCCAAGGCAAAAGTTAAAGGTACATTGACAAAAAAGTGTAATTTTACCAAGGCGCTAATTCTAATTTAAAGTCACTTAAAATGTTTAAGGGGTTGATTGATGAAAATGAAGCACAGGTAAATGTGAATGGAAAGTTAGCGAGTGAGAATCACAACAACTAAAGCAAAATGCATGGAACAAGCGACAGCAAGAATTAAATTCAATTGTAAACAGAATTTTTAAGAGTTTGCTCTGGTTGGAAACTGGAAAAGACGTATTTTTATCTATTACGTCTTAAGTAATTAATTGAGATTATATATGAATCTAAACTGCTGTTTTGCAGTTTATATATGAAGTAAATCCACATATATATATTGATTTTTCCAACTTGGCTATGGTTTTACTATATTTGTTGTATCCTTCCTAATATTGGAGGTAGATTCTGTGCTTTCGTGATTGGTATAAGTAACATGAAATAAAAGTAATAGGCCTTAGTTTAATTGTGATGTGTACTTGATCATTGTTTTATAAGTACCATGTATATGCTTTTCAAAAAGCAATTGCCTGTTTTAGTAGTCGCTGCTTTATGCTTTTTCACCATGCTTTCACTTTCATTCTAGGTTTTTGACAACTATGCTGTGACAGTCATGATTGGTGGAGAACCATATACTCTTGGTCTTTTTGATACTGCAGGTAAATTGATTTGACTAACATTAATAAAACATATTAGATATTTTATACTGTTTATTCAATTTCTTATATTTTTTCTTGCTGGAACTAACTAATTAATAAATACTAAATATGTGTGCAAAGGATTTTGAGCGTTAAGAAGCCAAGTTAGTGTTATTCAGTAGCATATTAGCCAAATAACCAAAATTTATGTTAAATTTCTAAGGGTGGCAACCTTGCTCTCAATAGTTAATCTGGACTGGTCTTACAAGGACAGCTAATATAATCTATAGTAGACTGAATGATTGACAAACTATAGTACGTTTTGTTTTTATTATGAATTGTAAAGCTACTTTTACATTGCTATATGTAGCTTTTTACCCTGCATTTAGGGGATTTTTGTTGCATTTCACATCGAAAAGTTATTTTAGTATATTTTTGTGCCTGTGTGATCATCATAGTATATTTCTTTACATACTATAAAACCAATAAACCAATCTGTTTGAGCGAATGGTTTTCATTGGGTATAGTTGACGAAAATCAATTACAATAAGCTATATTGAACGCGGGTAAACTTGAAATTTTATGCATTAACATTAATTGTGTAATATTTGGAAAAAAAAAAATCTAATGCCTATTTAAAAAAGGGGAGCTTTTTTGCTTCACCCTCCAGGTGAAAATTTTCCATATCGCTTTTTCCCTTAGTTCTGTTCTAGCCAAAAAAATGAAGAGATTGCCATTGCTGGTGTGTAGACAAGTTTTGTTCATTGTGTTGGGTCTTTATTCAGGAATTGTGTTTATAGTAGTATGTAATAGTTAAAAAAAATGCCTCCAATAATTTTTAACAAACTGTGATTTCTTACATGTCAATGCGAAATATTTATTACTTATGTAAGTAGTTTCATAATGTGAAAGCATTCATTTATCTATATGAAAATCAAACTAAATCTTCTTTTTCTTCAGGTCAAGAAGATTATGATCGACTAAGGCCCTTGAGCTATCCGCAAACTGATGTATTTTTAGTTTGTTTCTCTGTTGTGTCTCCGTCCTCTTTTGAGAATGTTCGAGAAAAGGTAATTCCGTATTTTTTTATTTTCTAAACTTCTTTTAAGGGACAGAATTAATGCAAACCTTTGTCCAGTCTGTTCGGGGCTGTTTGGCCGTCAAGCAGCACATTATTATTTGCATTCTTCATTATTGATTTAGATCTATTAAAATTTTGTGTTCTTATGAAAATCCCAGGGAGGCTGGTTCTGTATATATATATATATATATATATATATATATATATATATATATATATATATATATATATATATATATATATATATATATATATATATATATATATATATATATATATATATATATATATATATATATATATATATATATATATATATATATATATATATATATATATATATATATATATATATATATATATATATATATATATATATATATATATATATATATATATATATATATATATATATATATATATATATATATATATATATATATATATATATATATATATATATATATATATATATATATATATATATATATATATATATATATATATATATATATATATATATATATATATAGGATTGGCAAATAAATAAAAGATATTGGGAGTAGCCTCCACGGCAGAAGCTCTACAGGGCTCATGACTTTTCTAGAAATAAATAAATAAGTCTGATTTTTTTTTATGACAAAGTAACATTCTTCAAAATGCAGTATCATTTGGGAATATCTCCAAAATCAAAAATATTGTTTTTTTCTAAATCAGTGCAAGTTTTTTGTGATAATTAAATATTTTTCAAGAAGTTTGACTATGTACTTTTCTTTGGAAGGAAATTCCTCACCCTAAGATTACAACCCACTGTTCCTAAAAAAACGAGATGAAGTCTTGTCTTGTGTACTCGTGCCTAATATGTTGAGTAGGAGTAGAATTGCTTTAGGAACGAAAACTTTAGAACTCTATTAGAGATGTAGACTTGTTGATCTTTTTAATCTTGGTCTTTCTCCAGTGTTAGTCTTTTTTAAGTTAAAACCTTTGGCTCCGAGAAAAAAAAGTGTTCACTAAACGCGGCTCGAATAATTTCATGTCACGTTAAGTTACGTCTGGCAGATTCATCCTGACTGACGCCTGATGGTGTAATTTTTATAAGGTCACTTGTCCTACTGGGGATGCTTCCCCTTTTTTTAAAAACATGGCAAAGTTTTTCGTGCTTGTAGCTTTTGATGGGCAACTGTGGGAAGGGGCCTAGTTGTCCTCCAATTTTTTTCCCAAAAGAGCACTAGAACATATAATTTCCGTTCAGAGCCCTCTCATGAAAAGCTAGGACCACTGGGTCAATACGATCACCCCTGGAAAAACAAAAACAAATGAACATGCATCCATGATCTTTCTTCTGGCAAAAAAATTTCCACATTTGTGTGGACAGGAGCTGGAAACATCTACAACAGGATTCTCTGATAGGATGAATCTGATGGGGTGATTTTTATTAAGATTCAATGACTGTAGGGGATGTTTCATCCTTTTTTCGAAAATAAGGAAGCAAATTTTCTCTGGCTCATAACTTTTGATGGATATGACTAAACATGACGAAACTTATATATTTAAAATCAACGTAAAAATCCGATTACCAAGTGACATATAGCGATCGCAAATTCTGTTGTTCTGTCCCGATTTTGCTAGTTTGTGCACTTCAAGATAAGCTAGGACGATGAAATTTGGCAGTCGTATGAGGGACCAGACCATATTAAATCGAAATAGTCGTTTCCCCAATTCGACCATCGGGGGGAGTTTGGGGGGGTGTTAAATTATAAAAAATTAGATATTTTTAACTTATGAACGGGTGACCGAATCTTCATGAAATTTAATAAATAGATGGATATCGTGTCTCAGAGCTCTTATTTTAAATCCTGACTGGATCGGGTGACATTGGGGGGATTTGGAGGGGGAAACCTAAAATCTTGGAAAACGCTTAGAGTGGAGGGATCGGGATGAAACTTGGTGGGGAAAATAAGCACAAGTCCTAGATACGTGATTGACATAACCAGAACGGATCCGCTCTCTTTGGGGAGTTAGGGGGGAGGGAGGGTTAATTCTGAAAAATCACAAAAAAGAGGTATTTTTAGCTTACGAAGGAGTGATCGGATCTTAATGAACTTTGATATTTAGAAAGACCTCGTAATTCAGATCTCTTATTTTAAATCCCAACGGATCCAGTGTCATTAGGAGGAGTTGGGGGGGGGGAATCTTGAATTACGCTTAGAGTGGAGAGTTTGGGATGCAACTTAGTGGGAAGAATAAGCAAAAGTCCTAGATATGTGATTGACATATCCGGACCGGATCCGCTCTTTTTGGGGAGTTGGGGGGGTTTCCAGTCCTTTGGCGAGTTCGCTGCTTCTGGGTGCGCTAGGACGATGAAAATTGGTAGGCGGGTCAGGGACCTGCACAAATTGACTTGATAACAGTTTCTCCCCGATTCGACCATCTGGGGGGCTGGAGGGAGAGGAAAAATTGAGGAATTTGTATCTTACGAATGGGGGATCGACTGTATCAGGCGATATTGGGGGAAGTAAGAGGGGGAAGTGGGAAATCTTGGAAAACGCTTAGAGTGGAGAGATAAGGATGAAACTTGGTGGGAAGAATAAGCAAAAGTCCTAGATACGTGATTGACATAACAGGACTGAATTCGCTCTCTTTGGGGGAGTTGGGATGGGTGTTAATACGGAAAAATTAGAAAAACTGAGTTATTTTTAACCTACGAACGGATGACCGGATCTTAATGAAATTTGAAGTTTAGAAAGAACTCATGTCTCAGAGCTGTTATTTTAAATCCCAACTATATCTGGGGGCTTTGGGGGGAGTTGGAGGGGAAAACCGGAAATCTTGGAAAACGCTTAGAATAGAGAGCTCGGGATGAAACTTGGTGGGCAGAATAAGCAAATGTCGTAAATATGTGATAGACGTAACTAGATTGGATCCGCTCTCTTTGGGGGAGTTAGGGGGGGGTCCAATGCTTTGGCGAGTTCGGTGCTTCTGGACATGCTAGGACGATGAAAATTGATAGGCGGAAAAACGTTAAACCGTACTGGCAGAATAAAGAACCGCTAGCGAAAAGAATTAAGAAATATGTGGTTGAATCAGTGGCTGAAAAAATGGACTTTTTCAAGGCTTTTGAGTTGGTATCAGAAAATTCCGAGAGTGATGCCGGAACGGGGGCTAGCTCAATATAAAAGATCGTTCACCACAACCCTACAAAAGCGCATCAAGGTCTACTGAAATAACTAGAAAATCTCCTAAAGCTACGATTTAAAATGAAAAAAGTGAAAAGTAAGTTGTGCTGTGGGAAGAGAAGTTAACTATAAAGGTTCATCAAAGGGCCCGCCGCTACTGCATATACTAGTGACTACTATCGACTTTCGTTCCCGCATGATGAAGACCCCGTCTCGCCTTACGTCCTACCAGTACATGATGTTTTATTACCAAGTGAATAGGGACAGTATGGTCATGTCCGTTTTTTGCGTATAGTTAAATTGAATGTCAAAGGTGTAAAAAGTAAGGTAGACCATATATTACAAGATTTACGTGATGTGGATTTTATTGCTTTGATTAAGACGCGGCACAGTGAAGATTCAGTGCCAACTTTCAGAGGTGATTCAGAAAAAAAAAGCGGCTGGAAATATGAGATATTATGGTGGTATTTTAGTGTTAATTAAGTTGGGTTGTTTACAAAATTATTTACGTATTCCTAGCCATTCAGAAAACATTGTATGGGTTCTAATTCGTCGTACAAGGAGCAAAAGATTGATGCTTGGAGTGGTATATGTAGCTCCTCAGAATAGCTCATATAAAATGAATCAGCGTGGTATCTGCTTGAGGAAGAGATAAGACATTTACGTTGTCGATATGAAAATGATTATTTTTTAGTTGTGGGTGATTTTAACCCTTATATTGGGCTGTGAAATAAATGAAGGCTTCGCTTGTAAGAACGCAAGATTTGATACCTGACATTTATAAGACATCTAGAAGTAGCTAGGACTTTAAAAGAAAGGTTAATTGTTGGGGTAAGAGACTTCTAGAGCAATGCTCTGATAGTGCTCTTGTGGTTGGAAATAGACGATTTAGTAAGGATGCAGAGGTGGGTTAGTTCACCTGTCTATCAGGAAAAAATCCAAGTATAATTGATTATATATTGGTTGGTCTTGAGCTTGTGAAATACACAATGTGCGTTGAGGTTCTAAGTATCTTAGGGTCAGATCATTTTCCAGTGGAGGTTAAACTAAGCCTTATAACGGGAATCGTGGGAAAAACAAATGTAATGAAGAAGAGTAATAACGATCTGGAAAAAATGATTATTATAAGAAGCCGTTAAAGACCGAGTGGAGTGGTGAGGAACTGGAGGTGCTGAGAAATGAACTTTTAAGGCCCGAAGTAATTGAAAGGCTTGAAATTATGCATAAATTATCAATTTGTGTTGATCTGACTCTGAGTGAATTGGGTTCAATTATTTATTATTTTGCTTTAAAGTCTGAAAGGTTAAATAAGAAAATAAATGTAAGCTTCTTTGACAATGAATGTAAAATTATGAAAAATTATTTAGAAGATTTACTAAAGACAGTTAAAAATTACTCTTCATATGAGCAAAATCTTGAATTATTGTTAAGATTTAAAGAAAAAAGAAGAGAATGTAAAAGGTTGATAAAAAGAAAAAAATGATATAAGCTTTGAGAAGAACAGAAGGAGTTGGAGAAAGCTTTTAATCTAGGTAATACAAAAGATTTCTGGTTAAATATGAAATCAAATGAAAATAAAAGAAAGGCCCTATCAGATATTCCAGCGGTCAATACTTGGTCAAGTCATTTAGAGAGTATAGAAGGGGAATGTATAGAATTAAGTCAGGATAATTGGAGTGATTTCGTGTTGTTCCCTATGAGAGAAAAGGATTAAGATTTGATGAGAGAAGTTTCGTCAGAAGGAATTAGGAAAGTTGTCAGAAATATGAAAGGAAGGTCTGGGCCAGGAATAGATGGAATACCAGGAATTTTGATAAAGAGGTCACTTAGTGTGATATTACCTGTGTTAGTTTACGTATTTAATAGAATTATTAGTAATGGAGTATGGCCTTATACATGGAGGACATCGATAATGGTATCTATATTTAAAAGGGGAAGTCCCTGGGATCAAAAGAGTTTTAGGCTGATAGCCTTAGCTCCTATATTTGGCAAAATCTTATAGAAAATTTTAGATAGCCGGTTAAATGATTGCCAGGATGGTTTTGGAGTTATGAAAGAAGAACAAGGAGGTTTTAGAAAAGGTTATAGTAGTACGGATAGAGTGTTTGTTTTAAGTGGATTAATTAAAAAGTATGGATCAGGAAAAAATAAGTTATATGTTGCATTTTTGGTAATGTGTTTGGTTAATGTGTTGTTTTTTTTTTCAAAAAAGCGTTTGGTAATGTTAATAGAGTTCTGCTTAAAAAGGCGTGGATGATATAGGGCTACCTTCTTGTTTCATTCGTTTGGTTGTAAATATCTATTTTGAAACTAGTGCAATAGTAAGAGTACGTGGGTGGGGTCTTTCGAGGCCTTCTAAAGTTAAGAAAGGATTAAAGCAGGGCAGCGCCTTGTCACCTCGACTTTTTGGTCTTCTTATTAATGACATTGTTGAATTTTTAGCAAAAAAGGGGCTCCAACAGTTAGATTAGGTAATAAAAACTTCTTAGTGCTGTTGTTTGCGGATGACACTGCTCCAGTGGCGAATGCGGCACATAATTTGCAGAAGCTACTGGATTTTATAGATGATTATCTAAAGATGAAGTGCCTTCAGGTAAATGTTCAGAAATCAAAAGTGGTTATATTTAATAAGAGGAGTGATAAATGTGAAAGTAAATTTTGGTGAAAGGGGAGGATATACGAGTTGTGGATAAAATTAAGTATCTCGGATATATTTTTCAAAGTAATGGAAGACGGAATTCACATATAAAGGAAGCCTTAAACCGGGGAAGAGCGGTAATGTTTATAATTTTCCGGAATAATGTAATGGGGAAAAAAAATTTGTCGTTACATAAAAGGGTCTTTTTATCGAGAATAATGCCCATTCCTCATTACGGAGCAGAGATCTGGGGGCATGAGAAGGCGGCTCAGCTAGAGAGTATTCAGTTAGGGTACTTTAAGAGATTGTTTGGGCTGCATAGAACAACTCATTCGCAGTTTTTAAATAGCGATCTGAATATAATGACCACTAAAAAATTACGGACTAGTCTCAATGATTAAATTTTGGTTGAGAGTCGTCCAGTTACTCAGTGACAGGTTGCTTAACGCAGTATATGAAGATTTACTCTAGCAGGGGAAAAATAGATCATGGCCACTAAAAATAAAAGACATTTTAGACAAAGCAGGTTTTTCTTTTGTTTGGAATGAAGGTAGATGACCAATGGATATAAATGCAAATTGGGAAACGAGATTATGATAGTACTAGAGAAATCAGAAACACTAAAATTTTATAAGGATGTTAAGGTGGTTTATGATCAGGTGTTCCACCTTAAGTTGAATTTACCAGCTAGATATTTGACGTTGTGGATGCAGCTCAGGGCTAACTGTCTGCCAATTAGTGCAAGATTTAAAACATCTTCATGTTTCAATCAAGACAGACATACTTGCCCGCTCTGCAGAGTTAAAGAGGATTATATAGTGCATTGCTTAAGCCGGTGTCAGGGGCTCTCTACGATAAGGGAAGGGATATTTGAAAATAATGAGTTAATACTTCCAGGTGTCTTAAATAGTACGTCGCCTCAGTTTATTTGTAGAATAGCAAGGTATCTGGAAATTCTGTTAAATAAAAAGAAAAAGAAAAAATATACCAGTATAAAGTAGATCTAATGTTTTTCCAAGTGTGTTTTTCTCAATGACAATGTTTTCAAGTATTAAGTACTATTATTAGTAGTGTTTCATTTAAGTGTTTTATGATGATCGCTGATCAAAGCGTATGTTACTTGTGCCTTTCGTTTATATTACTGTATTGTGTTCATGGCCGTATATTTGGCTTTAAAATACACTTATATCTCTTTTTTTCTCTTATAATCACGATTTTTCTAAATGGAATAAAAAAAAGTAATGCCAAAATCTTGAAGTAGAATATTTTATATTAGATAAACATAAAGGGTGTATTTAGAAGTTTCTGTCTTTATTGATTTCATACTCAAACTTTTCGTAATACTTGTATCATTTAAAATTATGTATGAAATGGAAGCTCTTGGAAAGTATTTTCTAAGCTGAGTAAGTATGTTTTCTAGAGGGAATAATGTTTAATTTCATTTCCAATGAGTAAAATTTTATTAAACATTATCATTAAAAAGTACATTGTTCTTATCTTTCTTTATTTACAAAAATTTATCTTTCTATGTCTTATCATTCATATCTTCTCTTATCTTTTGGGTCAAATCGCTCTAATATTTGATTTTATCACAAATGAGTCAAGTTTTGCTAATCTATAGTATTATCAAAGACCACATTGCTGTAAATATGATATGGAATTGGTGATGAAAAAAGTCTAAGAAGGACCTGAAAAATTATCCGAAAAATTGGCGAAACCAGGGCTTTGCATTTTCTGTTTGTTGTCAATCGTTCCTGTATATTTTGTCTGCTAGTGCTTCTATCTTTAAATATTTATGCCTGGGCTATTTTCTATTTTCACTGACCTTTCCTGGGTTTTGTATTTATTATCATTCATAAATTTTTACATTTTTCTGCAAAGTGGATCCAATCTTTCCTTTTTCGATGGGTGTAATTTTTTATTTCAGTGTACTTCTTCTTCTTAAGATAGGAGGTTTAGTACCAAAATTTATCTCGCTGTAACACTGCTTCTTAATTAGGGGATCAGTTCAATGAGGCAAATTTGCTGACATGAAGAACTAAAAACCATAAGGGGGGTATGAACTAGATTTTAATAAATCAAGTATTTTACCCATCTGCTCATTATTTTCATTATCTTGGGGAGGAAGACAAGAGTTCAGAACTATAAGGAAAGTTTCTAAATTTTTCACTGGAAGCAAAGCTGCTCGAGTACTCTAGTTTCCGTGCTAATGGGCTTGCGATCAGCTAGGGCGTATGTGATACACCTACCTGTGTTTATTTTATTATTTTAAGCCTAAATGATTTTTTTATCTTTACAGTGGGTCCCAGAAATTCAGCATCACTGCCAAAAAACGCCATTCCTTCTTGTTGGTACACAAATAGACTTAAGAGATGATGCCGCTACTGTTGAAAAATTGGCGAAGAACAAGCAGAAGCCAATTACTCTTGAACAAGGAGAAAAACTTGCTAAGGAATTGAAAGCAGTGAAATATGTTGAATGTTCAGCTTTAACACAGGTAGGTCCCAAGTGTCATACAAACTGACTTATACAATCTTACTTTGTATTTCTGGTACCTGTTGCTAACACCCAGCTAATTGTTAATCTGAAAACAATCACTTGAGGCTCTACAATGGGTAATAGTTTCTCCAGGGTACAATCAGAGTCAATTGGTTTTAGGATGTTTACAAAAGACTATACCTATTTATTTTTGTCTATTTGTCTATGTCTGAAGCCTTAATGCTCCATTAAAAGATGACAAATTGTATACTTAGGTTTGTCTGCATATGCCCTGTTTTGGCTCACGGCTAGGGAGGAATCCCTAGTTTTAGGATGAAAATTCTGAAACTTAAGGATTCTTTTTGGTGGGGGGCGGAGGAGTGTTAGATGGACTTATGATTTTGTGTTTGGGGAAGGGAGGAAATATTTTTTTTTCTTGGTTCTTGTGAAAGAGTATACACTACGTTTTTTTTCTTGTTTATGCCTCTCCTCTGACAAGTTTTTGACTAGTTAATAAAAAATTTTGTTACAGCAAAATAAGAACACTTAGTTAAACGCAGTAGGAAGCCTTTGATTACTAATTAGAAGAGAATGAATTACTCTACCTCCTGCTAAGAATATGAGATGACTCTCTGTGCAGTAGGGATATGTCATTATCTGATTAAGCTTAGTTATCTCACGAGTGAATAAATAGGAGTGAAAGTACAAAAAGGGATAGAGTAAGGCTAGGCGAAGGAGTCTAGTGCCTAAAAGGATTTAGAATGAAGCTTGACATATTCTCAAGATAAACAAGGAATGTGTTCCTGGAATAGTTTAAATAACTAGTCCACGAGCTGATAAAAAGTATCACGAGAGGGATCTCATGGTCAGGTTGAAAGGAAAAGTTTTAAGTATATGAGGATGGTTATGTCTTCGTCTAAAATGGCATACACGGCTACACGCACGAAGAGCAAGGTTACCTCTGGTTTGAAGAAAACAAAAGTTATCAGAAAAATGGTCGAAACACCTAGACGCAAATCTCTTAATCCCAAGATTAAACAAAGAAAAATAATTTTTAATGAATCCAGAAAAAACGTATTAGAGCTTATTTAAAACGCTGAAGTCAAGATAAGCGTTTCTGATTGTATTAACTTCAAGTACCATCTTTTGGTGTAATCAGATTTCAATAATAACTAGAAATGCCAAACACAACATACCATAAACATGCCTTTATCGTCTTTTATGAGTATTATTACAAGTATCAACTTACACAAAGCTTGTTTTTAAAAAATTGACTTTTTGCCAGGAGGTATTGCTAAGGCCACGGCTTCATGCGGCTTTCATCGTCAAAATATCTTTCAGTCTCTCAAAAAGTTTCCGCTGGAGAGTTGTGATTTTTCTATGGGTATTTAAGATGTTACTTTTTTTTACCAAAAAAGTTGCGCAGACTAAACTAGACTTTGAAAATGAAGATTGTGATGGGATCTCTAGGAATCGCTGTCGCAATCCCTAGAACTGGCTGCAAATCGCTAGAAGCTGGTGGGCAGAAAAATGAAAGGGATAATAGATTTTACTAAAAACTATATATTTGGAAATTTTTGTTGTTACCTCCCATAAAAAGCAAGGCTTGTCGGGGGGGGGGGGGTTGGAGAAAATAAAATCATTGATAAAAATCGTGGCCATGGTCATTACTAGTACCACAACACTAATCAACAAATATGTATAAACATGAAATGTATTTAATTTCTTAATTCATGAGTAAAATTTGATGTTCACGATTAAATAATAAAATTAGACGTAAATATGTTAAATCTTAGTTTAGCCAGTCTCGCCAATAAGTAGGAAACGTCTATTTTAAGCCTAAGAATAAAATTAATATCCGAAAACTTAACAGATTTAACCTTTGGGTTTTACGAAAAACGTGCTTTTCTAGGCCTTTTCTTTTCAATTATTTGGTCAAGTAATTAATGACTATGCTCCCATGAATTCCCAAGCAGCTCTGCATCTGTTTGACACTATTTGTAGAGGGGTATTTGGATCGTAAGAATTGTGGAAGACCGACAATAACTTGGGAGGGGTGGTTGGTAGCTTAGCAGGATTCAGCCGGTATGATATAGCTCAGAGCAACATAGCGTTGCCTGTTGTAAAAGTCATACGGCTCATATGTTTTTTTTTCGGAGGCACTTCATATGGAAGGTCTGGTCCTATAGACTTCGGAGGGGACTTATTCGATTGGAAATTGGAAGTTCTAGTGTCCTTTTTAAGGATCAAAACTGATCAGAGGGCAACCAGCCCCCCACGTCCCTTTTTCCCCAAACCCATTTGATAAAAATTTTAAAATAGCCATTTTGTTGAAAATAGTTCAAACATGAAATAACAAAAACTCCGGGGCTAACACAAACCCCTTAAGCCTGGGGGCAAGTATTTTAAATTATGCCCCCGGGGGCATATGCACTTTTGCAATTTTGTAGGTTTCTATATCTTCCGATCTCAAGATTATTATGGCTTTTGCTTTTCTTTTAAAAATATCGTTCTTAGAAAGTTTTTTTTTTAATTAATAATAGTTAATGTTGCAGATTGTGCTTGTTTTATTATTCCTGCTTCAATCTTTTAAAAAAGTTATTTTGACATCTAGCAAGGCTTAGGGCCTTTCTAGTTTGAAATAATGGCGTTGAAAATGTTTTAAATTTGAAAACATTAAATATAGGCTTAGCCTGCTTTATTACTGAACTCTACTTTATAGGCAATTCTGAAAATATGACTACTAATTATATCATTGTAAATAATTTCAGAAAGGCTTAAAGAATGTTTTTGACGAGGCGATTCTTGCGGCATTGGAACCTCCCGAGCCTCAGAAAAAAAGAAAGTGTAACATTTTGTAACATCTTTGGTCTTGAAGCTATAAAAGTATGGTGAGTCATGTCTCTTTTTTCTCTATTTTTTGAATTTCTTGAATACGGATATGGAATGCTGCGAATAGCGACTCTTTTTTCGATTTTTCTATAATTTCTGTCCCCCTTCTGTAATAATAAATAGTATATTTAAAGTATAATAATAGTATAGTATATGTCAAGTATCTGTATATGTCGACGAATTGTAATAAGCTAAGCTGCGTGCAAGTACCAGCTGGATTCTGAAAAATAATTTCTTTGATGTATACAAAATCGGCAAAAATAATAAAAAGAAAAACTTGTGCTTTCTTTTGATTCTTTTAAATAATGGTTTTTAACCGACTTAAATTGTGTGTTTAAAGTTTGGTCTCTCCAAGAATTGAACCGGTCGTTAAAAGTTTAGCACTTCATAAAACCTCATTTTTTGGAGGAGGAAGAAGAAACTGTTTATTAAACTAACTACTATGAATGAAAATGAAAATTTAATCCCCAAGTCCCCCTCCTCCCAAAAAAAGAAGAATAAATAAAATAAAAAAACATGGTGCATAAGATTATTTTAATCGTATACATTTGTTGCCAAGACAGATTCATGTAAAGACAAACTGAACCCCCAAATTCTTCCCCCACCCCCAAGAAAACATTAGAAGAATAAAAGATACATGATACATAAGATTATTTGAATCGTATACATTTATTGCCAAGACAGACCCCAATTTCTCTTGGACACACTTATTGAACATATGGCGACCCCCTGAAATATCTCTACTTGAAACCCTTAATAATCATTGATAATAGACAAAAAATGGATTTCTACTATGATGTATGAACATAACTCGGTGTGAGCTATTAACCAATTTTGAGGACCCTCTACTTACAGATAGACCTCAATAATTGAAAAAGGTTCGTTCAAAAATTTGTGTCTGGCTTCTTGTACTGAGGTATATTAAGATATTTATCCCTGAACAGGCACGTACGCAGGAAGTTTTTTCGGGGGAGGCCTAAAACCTTCGAAACAGCAGATATAAAGTAGCATTTTTTTTTATTTAGTAACTAAATAAATGTAGGCTAGTATATCGGAAAATACAGATTAACATTAATCTGTACTATTGTAGCGGATGGGAGGAAGAAGACTGAAGCCTCAAAAGTACGTTTTAGGCTCATGTTATGTTCATAGCGATTTAGAACCAGTGATTAATCTATTATATCCCACTGAAAGGAAAATTTTAGGGTTAACAGTGCAATATGGGTGCTGTGGGGGTAGTTCTTCTATTGCGAAAACGTCGATTTTAATGAAAAATGATAGTTTCCAAAATTGATCCAATAAAAGCTGTACTTTATCCTGAAAAGGGGGGATAAACGCCCTAATATCAAGGATAATTCTATTTTGTTGTGGAAAGCAAACTCTCTTTACAAAAAAAAATTACAGTACAATCACTAATTACTTCAAAGAGGGTAAAAAGTTATACAGAAAATGGGTTAATAATTGGGCAGTGACTTGACCGGATAATGACATGCTGTAAAATCCCCCCCCCCCCCAAAAAAAAAGGACTTAACACATGTATCTAGATTCTTAATAAATGTCCTACTTTTGCCGGAAATCCCAAGAAACCACGGGAAAATTAACCATTTCCGGGGAGGGGGTCTGGGCCCGAAGGTCCCCCCCCCCCTGCGTAAGGGCCAGTCCCTGAGGTATCTTGAGATATTTTAGCTGGCACTTATTTGAGGTATTTCTTATTTTGAAGTATTCCTTGTTTAGTTTAGTTTGTATGAAGTATTTTTTTATAATTACTTTACTATTGATTCCATTCGAACGATGTACTCCCTTTTCTGTACTTTCTGTATTTTTATTGTCCGCATAATTTTTGATGTTTTCCGTGTGATTTGCCTGTTTTCCGTTTTTTAAGTTGCGTGCCTTTTTGAAGCAACTGTGCAGGTTAAATTCGTTTCTACGTGAATTAGTTCATTAAGAGACACATGTAGTTATTCACGCACATATCGTAACAAAACAGGGATAAGCGGAGGCATTTACCCAAGCTAGATCCAAAGAACCTCCTAAGGGGTCTGCCCCTTCTAGATTTAGAAAAAAAAATCCAAAAAATCGCCTCCTCCCTCCATTGTATTTTTGTGAACTGGTGCTACTGCTCATTTCTTTCTTATTTGTCATTAATAATTCCTATAATATTTTTGTTTTTCTTTCAGGGTTGTCTTGTTTAGTGTCTTAGAAAGAACTATTGCTTGAATTCAAACATCTCTTACTTTAGTGCACAATGAAGTATGTGAGATATAACATTGAAGCGCTTCTAAGAACTTGTTTTGTGAGGTATGATGTGAGAGTGAATCATCTTGTCTTTTACTTTTTTGCAGTTTCTTCATAAATCAATGGGTTTGCTTATTACCTTAACTTCAATGTTTGTAACTAACTAAAGATGAATTTGTAATGTTTATACGGTTGTTAGTTTTTTTTCTCTTTTTTTGTGTACATACCTTCTATATGGTTATATGAATGAATGTTTTAACCTTGCTTTTTGTAGCATTTTGAGTTCATTATATCAAATTAAACAGTTCTGACTCCAGTAATTTCGATTTTAGGAAAATCTATCAACATTTAGCTCTAATCATCAATTCATAAAAGGTGGTCTTTCTTGGACATATAGAGGTATGGTCTATGATGGTTTCCTAGCTCAACTAGTTTTCTTGTTTTTTGTGGCAGGGGGGAGGTAGAGAGGGTTTATTTCGTTTGGAGTGACTTTGTTTAAATTGTTTGACGGTAGTGGACGGAAATTGGTGTTTATTAGGCTATTAACTAAGATACTATTGCTGTATCACCACTGTACGTCAAAAGTCATACTTTTTCTGCTTATATATTTCTGTGTAGCTAAGAATTACCGTGGTAGACACCATTCTTCTAAAGTAATTTTTTCGAGAAAACTTCGAATATTGAACATTTACATTCACTCTTTTGAAGAATTTGGACTCTCTTGAACGGTTAGAAAGGATCACATATCAGGTCTTTGTCGTCCATATAGGGGATAATTTCCACGGGATCAAAGTACCGAAGACAATGAAAAGGGAATCTGGTTGTTTAACTCAGTGGAAATTTACAGAGACATCTATATCTTGAGAAACTATGATAAATTGAGAATTCAATATTGAACAACAAAGACCTCCTTATGCAGTTTGGTATTAGCAGGCGCCAAATTTAAAAAAAAGAAACGGGGGTTGGAATTCAGCAAAAATACAAGCTAAAACCATGTGGCAGCAAATAGCTTAAGAAGGTGCAGCTTTCTTTGAAGATTCGTTTCAGTTGAGACAACAAATTGCTGATGTTTAATATTTTTCGCAAGGAAAGCGTTGCCAAATTAATTTAATTAGTTTTGCTTTTTTATTTTTCGACTCAACGTTGTGACACTAACGAAAATGCGGTGTTACCCTAAAAATTACATAATTTGTAACAACTAAAAGACAAATCTTAGAAAGTCGTCGTTCTCAGGTATGAATAGATCTAATATGGAGTCCAAAAATGTCTTTATTTGGATGTCCTTGGTACTTTAAGAAATAAAATACTATTTCTGTTACTGTTCACCGTGAATATATAGGGAGCAGGGAAATTAATTACGTTTTATTTTATTGTTTATTAGTCAAGAAAATCAGTGACATGTAGAGAAGAACAATGTAACTAACGATTCTCCGTTAAATTAGCAACCACACAGAGTAACATGACAGCCATCATATTAATAAACGGCCCTTTTTGTATTTTCAGCTACTTGTTACAGTTTTCTCAAGATGCTGCTGGATTTTACTACTCCTAGAAAATAAGTAGACTTTAATAAAATGCCTTATGATTATTGTTACAAAACAAAAAGGAGGGAGGGTGTCTAATAAATGACTCTATCCCTCCCCCATAAGAATCGACAAACAAAATTCAGAAGTATATCCTGTCAACATGGTATATCCCCATCTCTCCCAGAAACTCATGCACTTAAGTGTCATGTTGCTACACCCAAAAAGATAGTTATCTGCACTTTACTGGAAAGTATATCTTGAATCATTTTTTGGGTTTACTACGTATAACAAAAGTTAAATACTGCTCAGAATTTAGTGAATTTTTTTCATATCATTACCTTTATAATAATTAATATAGTCTTAATAGTCTAATATGCAATACATTTTCATTGATGTATTCTTCCTTTTAAGTTCTTCTTTTCAGTTTAACCTAATTATTTATTTTAAATAAAATGCGGACGCCTCTTGACTGGGTGTTTTGAGGGGGGGGGGCAACACCACACTGTGGTAATTTCTTTTGTTTGAAGTTCTACTTCATTGGTCATTGTCTACGGACTGTTCAAAACAAATTTTATGGAGAAAAACTGTATGAATGATGAAAGCATCACTAGAAATCTTTGTCAGAATTTTTAAAGAGATCTCGATTTCTGGCTCCATTATAATAGACCTGAAATTATAAGTTTCAAAACCTGTAGTCTACGTCGCCTCAGCTTCAATGTTTTCAGTGTCATAGATGTAATGGCTGTAAAAAGACCGGTCTTTTCTGGTTTGTGGGTGTCGGATTGCAATTTTATAAATATTGTTTTTCCATTGGTAATTCCTCATCTTATTTCAAGAATCAAGGAAGGGGAATGAAAATAAGAAGAATATATAGACATCTAGTTAAAGAAGATTCCAGATTTTTAGCATATAACTTAACGAGATCGAAGCGTTATGTAAAAGCTTTCTATTTGCTTATGTTTAAAAAGATTCAAAAATCCTTTATATTATTCCCACACTAAGGCTCAAAAGGGCGAGATAAATCAATGCTACTCATGCAGACATGTGAGTTTCCTCGCTATTCAAGTTCGGGGACTAATCCATTTTGTTTCAATTTGACCCCCATAATTACAAACTACTAGTCAGCGGATCCCGAGTGAAATTTCAAAATAATTTACCCACGTGACTCTGAATTTTTTCAATGAATCTAGATGCTATACTAAGGAGAAGAGAACGCCCTAGAATATTTGTAAAACAGTTTTTCACTATTTATTTATTTGTTGAATTTTTGTCAAAGAAATATACATTTCTTCTTAGTGACTAGTGTTTACCAAAAGCAAGCAATTTAAAGTATTTAGATTGTGGGAACGTATTGCGTTAGTTAGTTTTTTAGAATAGTAATCATAAATAACTGAGAGATGTGACAAAAAAGTAAAGTGCTATATACCTTAAAGCTATTAAAACATAAATTTTTATTTTGTTGGGGGGTTATTTTGTAGACCAAAATCCGAAAAACGAAAATTTTTAGCCTATTTTTTATAACGCTCCTGTACGGGCCCTTTATTGGAAACGGGTTGGGCGGGGCCTGCGAAAGTGGAGAGTATTCTTATTAAAACTTTGGTAAAAAAAAAGTTACTGGTGGCAATTGCCCAGCCACCCGGTAGTTTCCTGATGATGCTAATGGGTTCTTCATATCGATAAAGGGGTGGAGTTAACTCCGTTGCTCTTTTTTGAGGTTTGCGCTCTAAATAAGCAATTGCTCCTTTCTTATTGCGGAAATATTTCGTCGGAAATGTTAGGTATTTTGTTTTATGCTTGTCTAAATTTGTTCGATTTCTTGTCCAATACATTTTTGGACCTAGTCATTTTTTATTTGAGAAATGATGTTTCCAAAGTCAGTCAGGGTGGCACACTAGAAGTCTGATAGAATTTGTTAATTCAGTAATTAAAATTATCCAGTTTCAGGCAAGTATCTTTTAATTGCTGGTTGCCATAATATAGTTAATCAATTACAATTTGACTACAACTAAATTTCAACTATATTTTGGCAAAAAAGTACGAAGTCTCCAGGGAGATGCGGAAACTGCAAATTAATTGTGCTTCTTATCCTGGCGAGTTGCCAGTAAAAGTTTTGCGTGAATACGCTATATTTCTTGCAAAACCTCGAACTTCGGTCATTAATTAGTGCTTCAATGATCAGTCGTTCCCCCAGCCGTGGAACAAGCTTATATACGCGTTGCTCCAAAGGTGAAGCATCCCAAAAGCTGTGATCAGTTGAGACCAATTTCAATCACGTCGAACCTTGCCAAAGTCACTGAGTCCCTTGTTTACCGTGATCTTGTGTCGCAAGTTGCAGAATCACTTGATTATTTGATTAGAGTTTATTTAGTTAGGCTTTATCACCTGATCGTACAATGGCTCAAATCTGAAGAAGCTTTGGTTGATTTGCTACTCGTTGATTACATGAAAGCATTTGATTTGATTAAGCGCCTCGTAGCTGCTACGAATCTTAAAAGAATGGGCGCACGTAAACATATCTTACTGCCTGTTATTGATTTCCTACGTTCCCGGTGCCAGTGAGTCTACGCCCTCTTTCCCGGTGATCTCGACTCTGACTGGGAAGAGATTACATGTGGAGCCCCTCAATGTACCGAAGTGGCCACTCTACTTTTCCTTGCGGTAATCTATAAATACAAAAATAAGTTGTCTGTGTGTCTGTCGAGTGACGTCATGTTTGTGTGTCGACTGACGTCATGTTTGTCGACTGACGAAATTACAGACCGGGACACAAATGACGACCGGGACGTAGGGAATATAAATGACGACTGGGACACTCAAAGAGAAAGCGACCGGGACACAAGGAATGTTCGATTAGCAATCACCATCAACAAAGCACCGGGACACCGGAACACAGATGACGACCAGGACGCAGGGAATATAAATGACGATCGTGACACTCAAAGAGAAATTACAGACTGGGACACCGGGACACAAATGACGACCGGGACACAGGGAAACACCAGCAACGGAGACACCGGGGGGCACAGGGGGATATATAGATGACGACGGGGACACAGGGAATGTTCGATTAGCAATCAACAAAGCTCAAGGGCAATCATTAGAATAATGAGGTACAGATCTGAATACAGATTGTTTTTCCCATGGACAATTATATGCTGCATGTTCAAGAGTCGGTAAACCTGACAATCTATTTAAATGCACAGACAATGGGACAGCCAAGAATGTTGTATATTCGCAAGTTTTACGTAGTTAAAAATATATATATATCTATCTATATTCACAGGTGGGACACAGGGACACAGCTACAATGGCGCGTATCGACTTACGCGCGCGGGGGGGCGAAGCGCCCCCACCAACTAGGTGTTGGGGTGGCGCGAAGCGCCACCCCAAAAGCTAGTTAATTATATTATTGACAACATGGATGACCGATTCAAATAGGTCGACGATCTATCTGCGCTTCTTAAGTTTACTGTAGCCACCCAAGCTATGCCCAAATTCAGCCCTGATCTTTTAACAGAATTCAAAGAAGAATATAGTACAAATAGTTTATAGATCAACGAACGCAAAACCATAACCGTATGATTAGATCCACTGAAACGGGATCTTGTTTGCCCAGCTCCCTTGCTTCCACCTGTATCGTCAGCCACAGTCCCTGGAGTTAATTTCAGCCCCGATTGCTCATTTATTGCTCATGCTCAAGGGCTGCTCCAGAAAGGCAATTGTGCACTACGTTCTTTGATTCCAATTGTGCCACTTGGGTTTCCAAGTAAATCAGCTGAAAACGGCATAACTAACATACATACATCCCATATTAGAATATGTATGTTCCGTTTTGGGGCCTCAGATTCATAATATTGAACATCTAAGTGATGATATGGAAGGAGTCTAAAAATAAGCAGTTAAAATCATCCTCAGAGAAAAATTGGTAGATTATAAGTCTGCTCTTGAGTCTTTAAAGATTGAATCCCTTAGAGATCTCAGGTTTCAGTTGAAAATGCGTTTCGGTCAATTTCTCATTGCTAGCCCCAAGCACCGATGTTTTCTACCTCCTTCTGCCAATTCATTAGTTAATACCAGAAAGAAGACCGAATTAGGGCCGGTGCCTTGCAGAACTAATCAATTTAACAATTCATTTGTGGCATTTTTTACCAGTGCCTATAACAAAATGCCTTAGGACTAGGTTTGTAATGAAAGCGACATTTAGTTTGTGGTTTTTATCAACGACTATGAAAGCTGTCTTTAAATAAATGATTTCTGATTTCTAAAAAATTGTCAAAATAATCCAAAAGGTTAAGCACACCTTTTAAGAGCTTAACAAAATCTAAGGATCCCTTCCAAAGATACAACATTAAAAGTTTAGACTTTTCTTGCAAATGATGTCTCTGACCAACTCTGGATCTTCATTGTCATCAATTTTCTTCCATCTACATCAATTGTCCTCAATTTATGTCAGTACATCTAAACTTTACAGTTAAGTTAGGGCTTGAAGGGATAGCAATCCTGTTCTTTTCAGGATTAAGATTGGAATGCAAGGTTTGAGACTATTTTAGTTTTTAGGTTTTTTTTTCATTGTACTAGCTAGAAAGAACTGGTTTCTTGGGGCCTTCGCCTTTTCTCTCCACTCTCAATCGGAATTTCAGTTCCAGCTTTGTTCGGGTCGGTACTCGAGCCTTCGGCCCTTGCAGTTGGCAATCGCTTCGCCGGGGTAGTGCTCTGTATAGTCTTAATTTTGGAAAAAATGCCAAACTCTGTTCATACCCTGAGAAAATGTCACACCCCCCTCATTCCCTTTCTTCTTTATCCGTCTGCACGTTGAATTTAGTGCAATATCGGTTTTTTACTCCATAAACACAATTTTACTCACAAAGGAATATATTATCAATGTTTGGAGTTTTAGCTGACGGGAAAGGAACTCCACTTCGCACTGGAAAAAAAAAAACATTGACAATAAGAGTGCGATCTATGCTTTACCGACCAAGCTCGATGAGACTGTTCGTTTGGCTTTACACCTCTGTTGTATTATATGTTAAAATAAACAGGTTTTCTCTCTGGGCGAGTTTACAGACAAATTGCAAATTAGTATATGAATATTTATTTGGTCTACCAACCTTTTTCCTGGAAAATTTAAATACAATCGAACTGAAATGATGCCGAATCTAAAAAAAAGATAAGGATTGATCCTAAAATTTTATATTAATAAAACTGCCCGAAAATTACTGTGGAATTTTGTTTACAATTTTCGTCAGAAGGAGACCTTTAAATAGAACAATATTCCAATGGAACTTAACAAAAACTAAGTAGATTGGTTTTTATTTTTTATGATCGAAGAGATTTTATTAAATTTGGACATTTTGAATTAATTAGGACATAACTTCAACATTTTCTGCTTCTTCACGATGCTCACCTTCAATCTTTGTGGAACTGTCTAACCTGAGGAATAACATGTCGGTAAACAGGAAACCACAAGATGCAATATTTAGCCCAAAGTGGGTGGGTTGGTTATTTATTGTAAGAATTCTTTTCTTTTTATTCTGATCTATAGACCTGATAAAAACTTTCGGAAAATGATACTGTTTTGACATCCTTGATAGTTAAGGTATCAACGGAATTATTTCGTTAAGCATAATTTTTTCTCAGTAATCCTGTGTCCTCTATGTCTGTTTGTCGTATGACTTTCAGAACATATCAGTCTATGTTACATCGGTGATGTTCGCTCCTGCATTCATGTTCTCGTGAACTTCAGTTGTTCAAAGCAGAAGTAGTTGACTTTACAAGTTCATTTAGGTCTCTCTTCCTCTCTTGTATTGTTTCGGGTAAAATATCTTTATGGGGCCAAAGTTCCAAAAATAAATTTGAGTTCTGCATCCACCCTGTGACCTGCATTTTATTATAGTTAGCCAAAAACGGAACCATCGAAACATATTTTTTTTTTATTTGACCTTCAACCCAGATACAATAAAACAGCTTCAATTGTTCACGAAACACACCTGAACTAAATTCTAACTTGCACGATGACCAAAATATTTCAACAATTTTAAAACTATCTTACTGTTTTTCACAGTATCAGCTAAGAACGTGGATAACTTAAATAAGCGCTCTAGACAAGTGTCAACAAAGATGAACAACAATGTCATCTATATTTCGGCATATTTTTGTTAGAATGATAATAAGATAAAATTAATGTAATTGGCAAAATTAGTTTAAGTTTCTAAAAAAAAAATTATGAAGCTTGAAAAAGAGCCAAGAAACGCCAAACACTTGGTGGTGCTGTTTATTTTTTGTCGACACTAATGCCAGAATTACAACAATCTGCTTTTTGACTTTGTTTTTTATTTCCTCGTCTCGACAACTACCGAAAATTTATTTATTTACCTGAATTTCAGGAGTCTATCTTGAAATATACTTTTCTAGACTTGAAGTTCACGAAAAGAGTCTAAATTTTAAATAAAGTATCCAACTATTAAAAGCACAGTTTAAAACTGTTTTTTACATAAAAACCAGACGGATGCTAAACAGAGGGCTCCTATCACTTACAACTGCTTAATCAGGGAGTCGTAAGAAAATTCGACCGACGGCGTCCCTTACATCTTTTTAGGATAATGGAATCCTAAAAACCGATGCTTAGGGAAAAGCGTGTTTTCAAAGGGGAAAATTCCCTAAAAAACGAAATGCACATTTTTAACTTTAGAGTTTAAAATACAAGTTGATTTACTCTTTGCCGACTGTTTCCGCTTCACTATCTTCAATCATCGTTTGATCATTTTCTTCTAACTTTTCTTTTTCTTGACTCCTCACTTCTTCTTCTTCGGTTGTCAGCTCAGGCAAGAATTCAGCCAGAATTGAAGTGATCCCTGTCCTATCTAATTTATGACTCCTCTAAAAAATAAAACATACTTTGTTATGAAAAAAGAAAATAGTTCGGTTCCTAATGTAACGGTTAAAATTTTTTCAAATGCTAAGATTCCTAATTTCAACGGTCTTCTTACAAGGGGAAAAATCTTCCATTTTCTAATTACTTTTTCTTTCCAGAAAGGAATCACTATCTCTTACCAATGCACTTTAGTCTTCAAAGTCTTGGCTAAAATTATAAAATATGGTAAGTTTTTAAGAGACAAAACTGATTCAGGAGTTCTGATTCAGAACTTTAGATTGCAGCGTTGGATAATATTACGCAATAAACGTCTAAAAACACGTTTGGGTCTATACTAGTTTTTCAAACTCGACTTAAAAAAAAAACCATCCTTCATTAAGCGATTAAAGGAACTATTCCATTAAAAGAACCATTTTCTTGAAAGGCAAACAGTAATCAATATTTAGCTATAGTTCAAATAAGAATGGCCATGTAAATCATTATCTATCTAATATAAATAATATAAAACGATTGTTTGAACATTTACAATTGTAATTATAGGATAAAAGTAAGAGCTGTGTGTGCAACTCACCCCAGACTAACTCAACCCGTTGAACTCAAACCCGCCTAACTCAACCCTAATTCAACACAACCTCTGCAATTCAATCCTCAATTAAGTCAATCCTGTCCAACTCAACCCCTATTCAATCCAACCCCGTTTAGGCCAAACAATCGTTCAAATTTGCCCATGAATAAGTTTCAACTAGCGCTGACTAGAAGCTTAAATCTATTTCTCGCTTTGCTTGCAGTTCAACTTATATTGCAAGGCCCTAAACTTAAGGTCAGACCTGATGTTTTAACAATTTAACCGGGCTTAAGCTTCAAGTGAAATCAGCCTTCTTTAGGTTTTGGCGATAAATTTGTCAAAGTTTAGATTAATTTTCTAGCTTTGATAACATTCGATTTACTATCAATGATCTTTCCGTAATTGCGCCCGCTCCGCTAACGGCTGAATGTAGTCCTAGGCTATATGGAAACCTTTGCTGATTTTTTTGTTGTTGTTTATTTTTTAATTTGTATTATTTATGATTATGAACCAGCTCTTCATGAGATACAGGTACAAGGAAAATTAATACAAATGAAAAAAAATGTCAGAACTTAGATTATGCTGAAGATTTAGGTATCCTAGATGAAAGCGAGAGCAAAATTAATGAACTTACAGAGGTTTTGCGAGATCAGGGGGATAGAGGTTAGCGAGTGTAGAGGTTGAAAGTGTAGAGGTTTTGCGTGTTCAGGGTGCTAGAATAGGTTTGAAAGTTAATGTTAAGAAGACTAAGGCTAGGAATAAGTCAAGAAGAAAAGGTGACGTTGGGTAACGAAAAGATTGATCAGGTGGGCAGCTTCACTTACCTCGGTAGTATTATTAGTAAAGACGGTGGGAGCTGTGAAGACGGTAAAAGTAGAATAGCCAAGGGTTACGGTGATTTTTTCACAGTTAAAAATGTTTGGAAGAATAACAAGACAAGTCTGCAAACCAAGATTAGAATATTAGAAGATACAATGATGACGGCGGTCAAATATGGCTGGGAAGAATGGGCACTCCGAAAACCGGATGAAAATTTGCTAAATGTTTTCCAGAGAAATTGCACGGGGATTGTTCTGGCTACCTGGCTGACTGACCGTATTTCAAACAGTAGGCTCTGCGAAAAATCAGGTTCGAGCCCGCTTTCTGGTGCTATAATGAAAGAAAGGTTGAAATAGGGCGAGTTGTGCGGATGAAGAATGACAGAATGCCGAAGATTGTCCTTTTCGGCCAACCGTCTAGAGCTAAACGAAAAGCAGGTCGTCCTCGTCAAGGGTGGGAGGACGTCATAAAGAAAGATTTAAAGGAAATGGGAACTTCCTAGGAGGGTGTAAAATGGGAGGCTTTGAATATATTGGGATGGAGGAGGAGCGTGCGTAGCTGTGTTGCCATCAGGCGCCTTGGTGCTGCGGGGAGTTGTTAGCAGTAGCAGTAGTAGTATGTATATCCAGGCATCAGAGGGACAGGGGCTACCTGCATATATGCGTCGATGTAGATTGTTCTTTTTTTTAAACCGGAGTCAGGAATACTAGAAGTATGAGAAATTCCTACATACCTGTGCTTACTTTTACCTTATTATCATCCATCTTTGGCGGTAATACCAATGATACTGCCAATACGGTATAAACATTTTTAAAGCTTAGTTAGAAAATATGGAGACAAAACTTTTGCTTTTAGAGAGCCATTGCAACGCGTCAGACATGTGTTTTTTCTACGCGTTATTTTCAAGAATGATTAATTAGGAGGGGGCCAAGCATATCTCCTTTGACTTAGATTATTGCTTTTCATAAAGTCACTAAGAATGAATCTTGCTTTTACCTGTTCACACCAGCAATATTAATATTGTTATCACAACAGTGTCTGCTTTTTCGAGCTTTTGTAGGTTAGTATTAAATGATATCTGAGTGGTTTTGTCCATTGCAGTAATACATTTCACGTGTTATGACCGGCTTTGGCAATGGTTGTAGCTAATTTCTTTTGTGAGTTTGTGCTTACCATGCACACATCCCTTAAATTTTTCTATACACAAGATTGCAGTCCCTTCTATGATTTCCGTTAGAGAATAAGACGATATTTTTTAACAAGCAATAAATATGGTTTTATATGATGGCTGGAGGATGACATCTATTTGTTGGTAAGTAAACACATCTTTTTATAAAAAAAAATTGTATTCAACAGAAAATTCAGGGAAATTAAGCGCCTGAATTCTACCGGCCCAACAAACGTGACAGTTATTTACAATCAAATCATGACAGACATAATCGACGAATTTGAACCTCCCAGTGCTTGCAAATATCCATTCTTCATTGAAGCAAATATCAGGGACATTAATCCAAGGCTGTATCCAGGGGGATAATTAGGGAGTTTTACCCCCCCCCCCTCGAAATGTTTGCCCGATTCGTAAAAACGTAACACAAATGCCCCCCCCCTCGAAAAAAATCCTGGATACTTCCCTGCATTAAGCATCTAAAATCTACCAGTCTAATAAACATGTTATCTAGTTTATAATCAAACGAAACCATGATACTAAATATAAGTAATATGCATACTTGGTTCTGAATTTCCATGATAGTCATGCCAGAATACTTCGAAACTTCCTGCGCAGGGTACAGCAGCCCTACAGATGATTCTAAGAAACCAATAACATTATCTCTAAACTCGACACACATCAATTGGAAAAAATCTTTCGCTTCTGGACTTGCATTGGCAACTTTTCCCCTATAAAAGGCCAACAGTTGATCTGCAGCAAACTTGAGCGCCTCAGACAAAATGTTGAGTATATTGTTATATATGGCCAGAGGTGGAGAAATTCTGATGTCATTAAAGGCTGGAACAAATGCATTACACAGTTCTGCCAAAGGGGAATAAGCAACCAGGGACGAAGATGGCGACAGCGACTCGGCAGACTGAAAAAGTTACTTTAGGTGAAATTAAAGTAGATAAAAATTCTTATCATCAAAATTTTCAAAAGTAAATACTGATTTGACAGTAGCAATAATTTTGTAGGCAAAATCTGGGGACCACAAAAAATCAAATATTCTCTCCTGAAACAAAAGAAGTTTAGTAAGGATCTGCCTTTTTAAAGTTACAAAAATCCTGGCATCCACCCTCCTCCAATTCCATGAAATCTTTGCTAGATTCATTACTTATTTGACAGTACATTTTTATTTATTTTTTCTCATCTGCCTATGATGCCTTGGAATCTGAAGTCAGGAATACTTAAAAAAACATGAGCGCAACAGTTACAAATATTAGAGTAGTGGTAATTTATATAAAATTACCTTTTTTAGGTTCAAGGCCTATTAGAGCATATAGTAAGACTCATATCGTAAAATTGAGTACGAGTAGTGTGGGTAAGATCGGTACAAGCGGGCCCAGTTCTCATTAGCTTAAGCGGTGCCCTATCCTACTCGTTTAAGCAGTGCCCTATCCCAATGTGTTATTGGAGTTGCTAGTCCCTCGAATCTAACTAAAAACTTTTACGAGGTTTAACATTTTTTCCAGAAGCAATATATCCTCGGTGAAGCCATTCTTTCTGTACAAGCGGGCCCATAAAGTTACCTCAATTTTCGGTTGATAAGGAAAATTCTTGGAGCATTATTATCTGAGTTTCGTTTTCCAAGTATGTTGTTCAATAATAGAAGTGAGTTTGCTGTGACATGATGTCTAATAAACGAAGTTTTGATATGGATTCTAACATACAATTGGAAGAGATCTTTTTGTACTCTAATAGCATCGTGCCGATTATTAATATTGATTATGACTACAATCGGCCAGGTATCATTATTGTTATGTAATTGTCCTGAACACATTGGTTTTCCATTACCGGTTTTGCGCATGTGTTTTGGCCCCAAAATTCCCATCCAGGTCCCAACGCTCCAAACCAGGGCCCCGAGTCCCCCCAGGTCCCCAATACCCGCCAAATAACCTTTTTCCCCCAACCATTTTTTCCATGTCTTAAAATCCCATTAAAGTTCTTAGAAATACATTCTAAAGCAATCGATGTATTTTTTCTGGGACGCTAGCCAATTGATGTAAAGGGCCATGATATCGTAACAAGTTAACTGCGCAATCGATTTTCTTAATTAGAGTTGAAGTTTTGGTAAATGATACCAGTTGTTTGCTTCCGAGCACTTTTTTGGCATCATTTCAAGAACAAGCAAATAGGTTTCCAGGAATTTCAAGAATGATAAGTTATCTGGTATTGTATAATGATTCGTGTTGTCGGTAAAACAACACAAGGAAGACAAGCAGGGCTATATCATTATTTCCGAGAATTTCTTGTCATGTGTCGGAGAATTTCAAGAATGATACGTGATCTGGTATTGCGGTAATCATTCCTATTCTCGACGAAATAAAACAATGAATACAAGCGCGCCCATGTCCTGATATCTGAGAATTCCTTGACACGTTTCCAAGAATTTCAAGAATGACAAGTTATCTAGTATTGCGTAATCATTCATGTTGTCGGCAAAACAATACAATGCGCTCGGTAACAACCCTAAAATCTAATCCTTAGAGATAACAACTGATCCAACAACATTTTTAGCTTCTAAGCAGTTTTCCATTGATTTTATGAAATTTTTGTCTAATGTATCAATCGAACATCAGACTATTATTTCTTATGGTAAAAGATTGACACATTACTCGACTGAGCTAAAATGTCATTGAAGAAATAATGTTCTTAGAAATATATTCAGGCAATCAGTGCATTGTTTCTGGGACACTGGCCAACTGGTGTTAAGCGTCACTGCGCAATCGATTTCACATTTGGATATATGGTAAATGCAATCAGTGATATGTTTCCGAGCATCTTTTTTGGCATCATTCCGAGAATATGCATAAGACAGGGATTTGAGATGCTTCCTGGTGAGACATATTCTTGGATGGTTAATGAAACTTATTTCGATGTCCAAAAATTGTTGTGACTCCAACCGGGCAGGTATCATTTTTGTAAGGTAATGGTCCTGAGCTCTGATTATTGATTATCGATATTATTGATTTTTTTACACCTAGAAGTTTTTGGGAATTTTCTTGCACTTAGAATTTTCGGAACTTCGATTTTCTTTTTTGGAACTAAGAAATATTTTTGGAAATTATATTTGAATCATGAAATGCACCCCGAGTATCAAAAATCGATAAAGAAGCCCCTATGCATAGAACAAACTTAACACCATGGTAAATTCCAAGTCTTTTAATTGACGACAGAGTAGCACAAATTAATGAAAAAAAAGCAGTTTTGCATAGAAAAAATCAGCTACTTGGTAAATTCCAAGTCTTATAATTGGTGTCTGAGCATCAAAATTAATATAAAAAAAAAACACTTTTACGCAGAACAAACTCAGCTACTTGGTAAACCCAAGTCTTTTGATTGATGACTGAGTATAAAAAACTAATAAAATAGCACTTTTGCATAGAACAAACTCAGCTACTTGGTAAATTCCAAGTCTTTTAATTGGTGACTGAGCATCAAAAATTAATAAGAAAAAGTACCTTTGCACAGAACAACCTCAGCTGCTTGGTAAACTCAAAGTCTTTTAATTGGTGACTGATTATCAAAAATTAATAAAAAACACTTTTATATAGAACAAACTCAGCTACTTGGTAATTTTCAAGTCTTTAAATTGATGACTGAAAGTCAAAAATTAATAAAAAACCACTTTTGCATAGAACAAACTCAACTAATTGGTAAATTTCAAGTCTTTTAATTGGTGATTGAGCATCAAAAATTTGTAAAAAAGCACTTTTTCATAGAGAAAACTAAGCTACAAGCTAAATTCCAAGTCATTTAATTGGTGAGTGAGTATCAATAATAAATAAAAAGCACTTTTGCATGGAACAAACTCAGCTACTTGGCAGACTCTAAGTCTTTTAATTAGTGGCTGAGCATCAAAATTGAAAAAAAAGAAGAGGTGACTGAGCATCAAAATTAATAAAAAGACACTTTTGCATAGAACCAACCCAACTACTTGGTAAATTTCAAGTCTTTTAATTGGTGACTGAGCATTAAAAACTAGGAAAAAAGCACTTTTGCATAGAGCAAAATAAGCTAAATTCCAAGTCATTTAATTGGTGAGTGAGTATCAATAATAAATAAAAAGGCACTTTTGCATGGAACAAACTCAGCTACTTGGCAGAATCCAATTCTTTTAATTGGTGACTGAGCATCAAAATTGAAAAAAAAAGAAGAGGTGACTGAGCATCAAAATTAATAAAAAGGCACTTTTGCATAGAACAAACCCAACTATTTGGTAAATTTCAAGTCTTTTAATTGGTGACTGAGCATCAAAAATTAGGAAAAAAGCACTTTTGCATAGAGCAAACTAAGCTACTTGCTAAATTCCAAGTCATTTATTTTGTGAGTGAGTATCAATAATAAATAAAAAAGCACTTTTGCATAGAACAAGCTCAACTAATTGGTAAATTTCAAGTCTTTTAGTTGGTGACTGAGCATCAAAATTAACAAAAAAGAGGTGAATGAGCGTCAAAATTAATAAAAAAGCACTTCTGCAAAGAAAAAACTTAGCTACTTGGTAAATTATAAATCTTTGAATTGGTGACAGAGTATCAGGAATTATTAAAAATGTGCTTTTGCTTAGAACAAATTCAGCTACTTGCTAAATTCCATCTTTTAATAGGTGAATGAGCATCAAAAATTAATTAAAAAAAGCACTTTTGCATAGAACAAACTCAGTTACTTGGTAAATTCCAAGTATTTTACTTGATGGCTATCAAATATTAACAAAAAAGCACTTTTGCATTGAAAAAACTCACATAATTGGTAAATTCTAAGTCTTTTAATTGGTGACTGAGAGTAAAAAATTGATAAAAAAGCATTTTGCATAGGAAAACTTAGCTATATGGTAAATTCCAAGTCTTTTAATTGATGACAGAGTAACGAAAATTGATGAAAAAGCAATTTTGCATTGAACAAACTCAGCTACTTTGTAATTTTCAAGTTTTTTAAATGGTGACTGAGTATCAAAAATTAATAAAAAAAACACTTTTGCATACAATAAACTAAGCTACTTGGTACATTTCAAGTCTTCTAATTAGTAAAATTGTATTAAAAAGTAATGAAAAAGCTTTTGCATAGAAAAAACTCACATACTTGGTAAATTCCAAGTCTTAATTGGTGACTGGGTATCAAAAATTAATGTAAAAATAATTTCGCATTGAAAAAAGTCAGCTACTTGGTAAATTCCCAATCTTTTAATTGGGAAAAATGAATAAAAAGCACTTTTGCACAGAACAAACCGAGCTACTTGGTAATTTCCAATTTATTTTAATTGGTGACTGAGTATCAGTAATTAATGAAAAAAGCAATTGATCAAGTGTTACGTATTAAGTCTTGCTAATTTAGATTTCTTAGTTAGTTTAGGTTAGGTTAACTGCTTTTAATCTAGGTTTGCTTAGGTTAGGTTAGCGTGGCCGGCCACAAATTCGATTTATACAATCGACAAAAATTTCATAAAATCAATAAAAAACAGCTTGGAAGCTAAATATACCGTTGGCTCAGTTGTTATCTGAAAGGACCAGATGTAGGGGCTGTCACAGAACGTATTAAATTGTTTCCCCGACAATATGAATGATTGGGTAATATCAGACAACACATCATTCTTAAAATTTTTAGGAAACATGCAAAGAAATTCTCGGAAATCAGGATATGGACCTGCTTGTATTCATTGTATTGTTTCATCGAGAAAATGATTGATTACGCAATGCAAGATAACGTATCATTCTTGAAATTCTCCGAAGCAGGCTAAGAAATTCTCGGAAATCATGATGTGGGCCCACCTCTATTCCTTGTATTGTTTCGCCAACAAAATGAATGATTACACAATACCAGATAACGCATCATTCTCGAAATTCCCACAGACCGGTTTCCATATTCTTGGAATGATGCCAGAAAAGATACCCGGAAACAAATCACTGGTAGCATTTATTGAAAATCTGACTCCAATTGAGCGAATCGATTGCACAGTTAACTTGTTACGATATTGTGACGCTTGACTTCAATTGGCCAGCGTCTAAGAAGCAATACATTGATTGCCTTAGAATGTATTTCTAAGAACTTTAATGTGATTTTAAAACATAGAAAAAGAAAAAATGGGTGGTCAAAAAGTTGGAGGAGGTTCAAAAAGTGGAGAGGGCAATGGGGCGTTTGAGGGGGAATTGGAACTCTGGTCGGGGCGTTGGGTCCTTGATGGGAATGTGGAGGCGAAAACTCATGCACAAACCCGATAATGGAAAAACCAATGTGCTCAGGACCATTACATTACAATAATGATGCCTGACCGGTTGTGGCCATAATCAATTATCAGTAATCAGTAATTAATAATCGGATCGATACCATTAGAGTACAAAAGATCTCATCCAATTGTATATTACAATCCATATCAAAACTTCGTTTATTAGATATCATGTCACATAGAACTCATTTCTATTATTGAACAACATAATCGGCAAACAAAACTCAAATAATAATACCCCATGATTTTTTCTTATCAACCAGAAATTGAGATGACACTATGAACCCGTTTGTACAGGTTTCACTAAGAATATATTGTGTCCGGAAAAATGTTAGATCTCGTAGAAGTTTTTCGCTGGATACGAAGGACTAGCAGATCTAATAGCACATTGGGATAGGGCACCGCTTAAACGAATAGGATAGGGCACTGATAAAAATAAAGGGATATGGGCCCGCTTGTACCCATTTTGCCATACTACTAGTGCGTAAATATAATAAAGAGGGTTAGAGCACATATTAAGGGCATCCTTAATATGGGCAGTCCACTCACACTTCCATAAGCGCAGCATAATTTTGGCAAATACAGACGACGTACTTGCGAAGGTGACGCCACAAGAATCCGGGGTAACCCCTTCTGTACCTTCTGGCCAAAAGACTTTACAGATTTTTCATTCCGAGTAAATTCAAATACAAAACCAATTAAACAAGTTGGTAAGTATGCCAATAAAAATATGAACTTGAGTTGAGTAGTGTACTTGGCATTAATCTATAGCAGTATGATTTTTTTTAAACAGTATTAAAAAAAAACGATATTGGAGTTTAGATGCAAGGGCAAAAAATGTTCAATCTTATTAAATCTCTAAACAACGAAACTGTAAGTAAATAAACAAAATTGCAGCTAACATCTGTGCTATCTTTAGCTCCAAACTGTGTTTCTTTTGTTTCAACATAAAATCGTTGTCTGTACTCAGAATTCTTAATGTGTTCCCGAAGTCCGGTAATGACAATTGGTGTTGAAAGGAAGATGGATGGAAATAGTATACATATTGAGATGTAGTCCTTTCAAAGATTGTACTATTTTTTTTTTTTTTTTTTTTACAAAAGTTGCAGTGAACTTGCTTCTTTTCCAGATGGACTGTTAAGGTACTATTTTGGGTAGAAGCGCTAAAAACAGTAGAAATGAAATGCAGTTGTTACTATACTAAATCAAAACAGACTAAATACATATGTCACAAATTGCAGCTTTATTTTAGAATAAATATGCAAAAAAAACTAAGTTCAATATGATATATATTTCATAAAATAATATTTAAAAAAGTTTTCATTTGAGGCTTTCTGAGACGTTGATTACACCCTGTTTGGTCATGAACGAAATTTCAATCTGTATGACTAGAAAGCCTAAAGTGGTATCCTTAGGTCTTTTCCCTTCCAACAGCTCAAGCACCCCCCCTCCTATATCTTCTACTCTTTTGACTCTTAATCCTTCGGGAATTGTTTAAAGAAGGAACCCAAATTTTCTAATATTTTAGTAATTTTTGAATCATTAGGACCGCACCAAATAACTGTCCTATGTAAAAACTAGCTAAGTACATATCTCACAGATGGTATTCCATTTCCACTAAATTTTGAAATTTGAGGATTCCTAGTGTTCTTTATAATCAATCTTAGGCTTATATTATAGCATAAAACCCCAAAATCAAACCTTGCTACTTTAATTTGGAACTAATTTTCGTTAACGAGTTTCTTACCTTTTAAACTCACTCCTTTCAAGACTATGGTAACTACTATATATAAATCTTATGAGGAAAACTGACTACTATCCCTAGGAACAAATACGATATCAAATAAAAAAAATAAAAAAAAAGGAAAAGAGCTGAAAAAAATGTTCATTTTATAAACCCGTGTAAAACAGGAAACATTCTTTAGCACATGCTTTATTCAGTATTCTAAGCCTAGAAAGGAGATTCGTTTGCCAAAGAGTTTAGGGACTCATGAAGTTCTTAAGTGAGGAGCTATCTGCATGGTTAGTAACAAGTTAAAAACTACTGTAAAAAATCGAAGCTATAAAGGTCTTAAAGAATTTCTATAAAAACAAAATACATACATCGTGTACGGATTGAGAAACGAGGCACCACTTCTTGCCGAAAGGGGCAAGAAGTGGTACCAAATCACGAAAATGTTTAAGGGCAGGGATGGCGAAATTTATTTGAAAAATTTGGATTGGGTAGTTTTTTCTTGATTTTTTTTTTCAATGACAATTTTGAAGCGGGCTTCATAAACTTGACAAATATGGCTACAATAAAACAGTAATAAAAAAATATATATTTTTTTAAAGAAAAGTAACGAGTATTGTCAAAATCTAAACCAAAATTACTATGACTGAATAAATGAAACCCAAAACGAAAAGAAACTGAAATGAAAAACCCCATCAACAATAAAAATAACAAATGCCCTGAACCCAATAAAGGCCAGAGCGTAACTTGGGCTTAATTGAGAACGTTGTGTATTAGCTGCATTTTTATGGCCCTTGGTATTAACCAAGTGACGTATAGCAATCGCAAATTCTGTCGGTCTGTCTGTCGGTCCCGGTTTTGCTACTTTAGGCACTTCCAGGTAAGCTAGGACGTTGAAATTTGGCAGGCGTATAAGGGACCGGAACAGATTAAATAAGAAATTGTCGTTTCCCCGATTCGTTTTCCCGATTTGACCATCTGAAGGGGGGAGGGGGGTCGGTTAATTCGGAAAAGTAGAAAAAATGAAGCATTTTTAACTTACGAACGGTTAATCAGATCTTAATGAAATTTGATGTTTGGAAGGATATCGTGTCTCAGTGCTGTTATTTTAAATCCCGACCGGATCTGGTGACATTGGGGGGGGGGGAAGTTGGGAAGGGAGAACCTAAAATCTTGGGAAACACTTAGAGTGGAGGGATTGGGATGAAACTTGGTGGAAAAAATAAGCACAAGTCCTAGATACATGATTGACATAACCGGAACGGATCCGCTCTCTTTGGGGTAGTTAGGGGGGAGGGAGGGTAATTCTAAGAAAATCGAAAAAATGAGGTATTTTTAACTTACGAACGGATGATCAGATCTCAATGAAATTTGATATTTAGAAGGATATCGTGTCTCAAAGCTCTTATTTTAAATCCCGACCGGATCTTGTGACATTGTGGGGAGTTTGGGGGGAACCTAAAATCATGGAAAACGCTTAGATTGGAGGGATCGGGATGAAACTTGGTGGGAAAAATAAGCAGAAGTCTTAGATACATGATTGACAAAATTGGAACGGATCCGCTCAATTGGGGGGGGGGGGTTAATTCTGAAAAATTAGAAAAAATGACGTATTTTTTACTTACGAAGGAGTGATCGGACCTTCATGAAACTTCAAATTTAGAAGGATCTCGTAACTCAGATTTCTTGGTTTAAATCTCAACCGGATCCAGCGTCATTGGGGGGGGGGAGTCAGTTGGGGGACCGGAAATCTTAGAAATTACGTAAAGCGGAGAGATCTGGATGAAATTGGATGGGAAGAATAGAAACCTGTCTAAGATACGTAACTGACATAACCAGACCGGATCTACTCTCTTTGGTGGAGTTGGGGGAGGGGTAATTCGGAAAAATGAGGTATTTGTAACTTACGAACGGGTGACCAGATCTTAATGAAATTTGATATTTAGAAGGATCTTGTGCTTTAAAGCTCTAATTTTAAATTCCGACCAGATCCTGTGACATTGGGGGAGTTGGAGGGGGAAACCGGAATTCTTGGAAAACGTGAAAATTGGGGTATTTTTATCTTACGAACAGGTGATCGGATCTTAATGAAACTTGATATATATAGAAAGATCTTATGTCTCAGATGCTCTATTTTCGACTCAAATTGGATCCGGGATATAGGGGTTTGGAGGAGGGAAACATAAATCTTGGAAAACGCTTAGAGTGGATAGATCGGGATGAAACTTGATGGGAAGAATAAGCACAAGTTCTAGATACGTGATTGACATAATTGGAACGGATCCGTTCTCTTTGGAGGAGCTGGGGGAGGGGTGATAATCTGGAAAAATTAGAAAAATTGAGGTATTTTTAACTTAAGAACGGGTGATCGGATCTTAATGAAATTTGATATTTAAAAGGAATTCATGTCTCAGAGCTCTTATTTCAAACCCGACCAGATCTGTTGACATTGGGGGGAGTTGGAGGGGGAAATCGGAAATCTTGGAAAACACTTAGAGTGGAGGAATCGGGATGAAGCTTGGTGGATAAAATAAGCAAATGTCCTTGATACATGATTGTCGTACCCGTACGGGATTCGCTCTCTTTGGGGAATTGGGGGGAGGGGTTCAGTGATTCGGCAATTTTGGTGCTTCTGGACGTGCTAGGACGATGAAAATTGGTAGGCGTTTCAGGGAGCTGCACAAATTGTCTTAATAAAGTTGTTTTCCCAGATTCGACCATCTGGGGGGTGGGGCTAAAGGGAGTGGAAAAATTAGAAAAAATGAGGTATTTACAACTTACGAGTGGGTGATCGGATCTTAATGAATTTTGATATTTAGAAGGACATCGTGACTCAGAGCTCTTTCCTTTTAGATTAATCTATTGATTCTTAGAATTCTGTTAGAGCTCATACCATATGAGCTCTTGGCTCTTAGCTCTTCTTGCCTCAAGTACCATATGAGCTCTTAGCTCTTGTTTTTCTGTCCATTACATCAACACACTCTTGTTTTTAGTAAATTTTGTTCATTCTGTTCAAAATCAGTAGATTAGACACAAAACAAATATGGACCTACTTTGGGCATCACAAATCAATAGAATAAATTGTTTTCAATAGTTTTTGTTTTCATTTGAGGTTTCTTTGTCCTTCTCTACATTCCCTGTAGCTTTAATCTAGTCAGAGAAAATAAGATTTATTGCCCAAATTCAATTATTACATACTGTTACCAACTTCAAACCATTTTGTATTTAGAGGTCTATCTGACCATGTCTACATGCACCGTAAGTTTCATACCTATTGGAGATAAAACAAACTGTAGGCCTGTATTCCGGTGCCACGTTTCGATACCGCCAAAATTATTTTCAAATTCTAAATTCAAATTCACTTGTGTCCATTTTTGTGATACATCCCCCTCCCTGCAAAATGCCCTTATCAAAATGTTGAGTGAGGTATTTATTTCAAAAATATAAAAATTCCAGTAAATATGGGGTAAATATGGGAAGGGGAAGATACTATCCCACAAGACCCCTGAGGAAGTGTTGTAAATTATTCAAGTTTCCAATTGCGTACGGATATGCATTATAGTTCGTACAGGGATATCTTTATCTTGGATGTCGGATTTTTACGACAATTTCAGGGATCCTTCCCTGGACCAAGAGGCCAATAGAACGACCCACGGGCAAAGAAACATTTAGGTTGATTGCAAGGACCCTTAAAAACTAACATCGAAAAATGTTGTTTTATTTTTTGTTTTTGTTTTTTCATTGGGATGAAATTCCGATCTCGAAATCCTTGGATCTAGGGTACTACAATTCAATGCTTCGCCCTAAAAATTGGCTCTATAAGGGCTATTTTTTCTTAACAGCTTGAAATTTATATCTTAAGTCCCAGAGCAGTGGAACTTAATGTACAATTGCAATTTACTTTTGGGAAAGCCCCCTCAATAATTGTGACCAAAAGAGGCCAACAAGCTATTATTGGCTACCACAAAACTCTTATTAGCTACCACTTAAACTGAAAAAAAGGAAAAAAACTGTTTCTAGAAAAACAAAAACGGCAATGGCAATTTATCGCAAAAATTAAATGAATGATCAAAATAAACAAGTATATCATTCTAGTTGGAAGCAAAACACTAAATTTAGATCAGAAATTAAGAAAAACCAGCAGAAATTAGACAAACACAGGTCTTTAACGGCCTTCAAACTTAAAATAAACGAAAAGTGCCGAAAACAGGGGAGGGGCTGTCGACCCATTCACCTCCAATTCTCAATATTCAAGTTGTGGCTTGCTCTTTACTGAAAATTGACGCCAAAAAGATGCCAAATTGATAATTACAAATTTTCATAGAAAAAAAAAAAAGATCGAAGCGTGTTTATGTCTTCAACGAAAATACTGATAATCTGCAGTTTTAGCACTTGCAGTGACTTGAATGTTGCAAATGGGGTTTAAGAGGGGTAACAGGTCCTTTCTATTTTGGGTAATTTTTGCTCGCTTCAAATTTAATTATATGTTTTAAGGTATTCTTAACTTCCATTAAAAAAAAAAAATGAATTAGGACCAGACCAAGCAATGTTTTCAAAACCTTTGCGACCATACAATAGCATTTCCTAGGATGACAGATTGCAAAAGATTATTCTTTCGAGCCAGCCATCTGGGGCTAAAGGAAAGCAGGTCGCAGCTAATGTGGCTAATGTTATAATAAAATAAATTTTATTATAAACTTTAAAAATTTAGCAGTAATAGAAAAAAAAGAATATGAAAAGACAATAAAAATGGCTTGATAACATAGGAAAAGGTGTTCTAACATGATAGACAGGTCCAAAGAAAACAAAAATATTAAAAGACATTAAAAATAAAGCAAAGAAGTTAGTAAAACGGACTTCGGAATGCTCGACGTATTTAATATCTAAGTAAATGTGAAGGTACGAAATGTTTTATACATAAAAAATTCGCAACAGGTTGTAAATAGAAAAAAAGCCATTCAAACGATTCGAGACAAAGGACTTCGATGCATTGGATGTCAAAACGTCCAAGTCAAAAGTTTCAATAGTTGACTTTCTTGGTATTTTTATGTTGAATATGTCTGTTTCTATTGGGTAACCTCTTGCTTTTTTTGCTTTTTTGGGGGGACCATTAAGAAGAAACAAGAGCCAAGAGCTCATACGGGACTTGTGACGAGGTCGGAACCTAAAATTAGAGTCGGTACCAAATTTATCGATTTTTCTGTTTTTTGTTCAGGAGTAAGGTCGAGTTCGTAGATGGGTTTGTAGCTTACATTTCGAGGTGGGGGAGGGGGTCTAAATTAAGGGAAAACCAAAACATTTTTAAACAGCTAAAGTGATAGTCGTCCGATCCTAATTGAAAATGGGGCATCTAAAACACGAGATCTTTCTACATATCAAGTTTTATTAAGATCCGATCACCTATTTGTAAGATAAATATACCTCAATTTTCACGATTTCCTCTACCTCCAGCCTCCCAGATGGTTGACTCGCACAAACAACTGTTATCAAGTCAATTTATGCAGGTCCCTGACATACCTGCCAATTTTCATCGTCCAAGCACGGCAAGAAGCACCGAACTCGCCAAAGCACTAGAAATCCCCCAAAGAGATCGGATCCTGTCCGGTATGTCAATCACGTATCTAGAACTTGTGCATATTCTTCCCGTCAAGTTTCATCCCGATCTCTCCACTTTAAGCGTTTTCCAAGATTTCCGATTTCCAAGATTTCTATTTCTCCCCTCCACCCCTCCATGTTCCTGGATCTGACCCGAATTGAAAACGGAGCATCTGAGACATTAGATCTTTTTATATATCAAGTTTCAATAATATCTAATCACCCATTCGTAAGATAAACATACTCAAATTTCATGATATCTCCTCCCTCCATCCCCCCCTCCCAGATGGTTGAATCGGGAAAACGACAGTTATCAAGTCAATTTGTGCATGTTCCTGACACGCCAACCAATTTTCATCTTCCTAGCACGTCCAGAAGCACTGAACTCTCCAAAGCACTGGAAGTCCTCCCAACTCCCCCAAAAGAGAGCATATCCGGTCAGGTTATGTCAATTATGTATCTACAACTTCCGTTTATTCTTCCCACCAAGTTGCATCCCGATCTCTTCGCTCTAAGCGTTTCCCGAGATTTCCGGTTTTCCCCTCCAACTCCGCTCAATGTCATCGAATCCAATCGGGATTTAAAATAAGAGCTTTGACACACGAGGATCTTCTGAATATCAAATTTCATTAAGATCTAGTCACACGTTCGTAAGTTAAAAATACCTCATTTTTTTCTATTTTTCCGAATTAACCCCCCCCCCCCAAAAAAAAACTCCCCCAAAGAGAGCAGATCCGGTCTGGTTAGGTCAATCACGTATGTAGGACTTGTGTTTATTCTTCCCACCAAGTTTAATCCCGATCTTTCCACTCTAAGCGTTTTCCAAGATTTCCAGTTTTCCCCTCCACCTCCCTCCAATGTGACCAGATCCGGTCGGGATTTAAAATAAGAGCTCTGAGACATGATGTCCTTCTAAATGTCAAATTTCATTAAGATCCGATCACCCGTTTGTAAGTTTAAATACCTCATTTTTTCTCATTTTTCCAAATACCGCCCCCCAACTCCCCCAAAGAGAGCGGATCCGATCCGGTTATGTCAATCACGTATTTAATACTTGTACATATTCTTCCCACCAAGTTTCACACCGGTCTCTCCCCTCTAAGCGTTTTCCGAGATTTCCGGTTTCCCCCTCCAACTCCCCCTCCCATTGTCACCAGATCCGGTCGGCATTTAAAATAAGAGCTCTGAGGCACAAGGTTCTTCTAAATATCAAATTTCAGGAAGATCCGATCCCCGTTCAAAAATACATCATTTTTTTCTAATTTCTCCAAATTTACCGTCCCTCCAATCCTCCCAGATAGTCAAATCAGGGAAGCGACTGTTTCTAATTTAATCTTGTCTGGTCCCTGATACACCTGCCAAATTTCATCGTCCTAGCTTATCTGTAAGTGCCCGAACTAGCAAAACCGGGACCGACAGACCAACGGACAGAAATTGCGATCGCTATATGGCACTTGGCCGACGGGCAAGTGCCATGAAAAATAAAAGAAAAGAAAAGACCCGTGGAAGCAGAGTGGGTGTTAAGATGCTTCCAATACCTTCCTAATACCTCAGTTTTCCTATTTTTAGGTTCATATACTTTTGACTTTGGAAATTCTCTCAGTATATTTATCGAACAATTTTTTATAGTGTACTTTCGTTCGTTTTTGACATTTTTTCATATATGTGAGCTTAAAAGAAAACATGCTTAATAAATACCTGTGGTATTGTAGCGGGTGTCGAGACACTTCGCACAGCTTCTTGAATATCCCAGTTTTCCAAATTCTCTTTAAAGATATGTTTGGCTTTTGAAATCTTCTCAGTGAATTTATCAGAGAATATGGTCAAGAAGACAGAAACTAACTGATCTCGAAAATCTGCACCTTTTCTACCAAAACTCATTCCGAAATGCATGCACTGGTAGACTATAGTATCCAAAGATTCTGAAGGGATATTGGGCAAGATTTCCTTTAGCTTACCAATGAAAATTCGAATCTGAAAATTTTTCCTATTACTTATTTGTAAAACCTAAAATACACAACAGTAAAGCAAGAAATAACCATTAGAAAAATTATTTCAAATAAACCAGAACAAATTTCAACAAATGAAGAATCGCATCAGGCTGCAAAGCCACGGTGAGCACGGCAAAAATGCAGATTAAGTTTCGCTGCATCAGCAACAAAATTTATCAACATATTTGTTCTACGTGAGATAGACGTATCCTTGCTATATCACTCATAGTTGAATATAAAAAAATAGCACCCATGCGGTGAGGAAGCCTGGAATGCATAGCGGAACATTCACTTGTGACAAGGTCGGAAGAGCCAAGAGCTCATATGTTATGAGCTCTAGCAAAATTCTAAGAATCAATAGATTGCTTTAAAAGGAAAATCAGAGGCTTAACGCCGGTCGGGATTTAAAATAAGAGCTCTGAGTCACAAGGTCCTTTTAAATATCAAAATTCATTGAGATCCGATCACCCACTCGTAAGTTAAAAATACCTCATTTTTTCTAATTTTCCTCTCCCTTCAGCCCCCCAGATTCCTCTCCCTTATTTCCTCTCCCTTCAGCCCCCCCAGATGGTCAAATCGGGGGAAACGACTTTATCAAGTCAATTTGTGCAGTTCCCGGACACGCCTACCAATTTTGATCGCCCTAGCACGTCCAGAAGCGCCAAACTCGCCAAAGCACTGAACCCCACCACCTAACTCCACCAAAGAGAGCGGATTCAGTCCGGTTACGTCAATCACGTATCTACGACATTTATGAGAGTTTTCCAAGATTTCCGGTTTCCCCTACCAACTCCCCCAATGACAAAAGATCTGGTCAGGATTTGAAATAAGAGCTCTGAGACATGAGTTCCTTCTAAATATCAAATTTCATTAAGATCCAATCATCCGTTCTTAAGTTAAAAATACCTCAATTTTTCTGATTTTTCCAAACAAATTCCAAACCAAAAAAATTGGAGGGCACCTAGGCCCCCTCCCACGCTCATTTTTCCCCAAAGTCAACGGATCAAAATTTTGAGATAGCTTTTTTGTTCCGCATAGTCGAAAACCACAGTACCTATGTCTTTGGGGATCTTACTCCTCCACACTCCCCGGGGGAGGTGTCTGCAAGTTACAAACTTTGACCAGTGTTTACATACAGCAATGGTTATTGGGAAGTGTACACACGTTTTCAGGGGGGTTTTTTGGTTAGAGGGAGGTTGATGGGAGGGGGTTACGTTGTAGGATCTTTCCTTGGAGGAATTTGTCATTGGGGAAGAGAAATTCATTGAAGGGGGCGAAATATTTTCTATCATTATTATAAAAAAAACAACGAAAAAAAATATGACAATGTTTTTTCAACTGAAAGTAAGGAGAAGCATTAAAACTTAAAACAAACACAGATTAATACGAATATGAGGGGTTCTTATCCTCCTCAATACCTCGCTCTGTACGCTAAAGTATTTTTAGTATTTTCAACTATTTATTCTACGGCCTTTGTGATTCAGGGGTTAAAGAATTGGGACAAAATTTAAGCTTTAATGTAAAGAGCGAGGTATTAACGAGGAGACAAACCTCCTCATATACATGATAAAAATATACGAATATAGAAGTTCGTTACGTAAGTTAATTCTTAAGTTAGGGATATTTTTTTACTAATAAAAACGTTCGTTAAAAATTAAAAGTTCTAGTTGCCTTTTTAAGTAACTGAAAAATCAGAGGGCAACTAGGCCTCCTCAACCACCCCTTTTTCTCAAAATAATCTAATCAAAGCTAAGTGAAAGCCATTTAGCCAAAAAAAAGAATTGATATGCAAATTTCATTTTGATTACTTATGTGCGGAGAGCCAAAATCAAACATGCATTAATTCAAAAACATTCAGAAATTAAATAAAAAAAGTTTTTATAACTGAAAGTAAGGAGCGACATTAAGACTTAAAACAAACAGAAATTAGACTCCGTATATGAAAGGGGCTGTTCCCATATCAACGCCCCACTCTTTACGCTGTCTCTCAAAGTTTGACTCTGTCTCTCAAATCTACTTTTTAAAACAGTAAAAAACTTTAGCGTAAAGAGCGGGGCGTTGGGGAGGGAACAGCCCCTTTCATATATGGAGTAATTTCTGTTCGTTTTAAGTTTTAATATCGTTCCTTACTTTCTGTTAAAAAAACTTGTTTTTTTTATTTAATCATATTCAAGGTCAATACCGTCTCTTAGAAACAAATTAGAATAGGATTAAAATTAGAAAGATTGTTTTAAAGTAAATACAAACAATACTTCACTTGGAAAGTAATAAAGGATCTGGATGGAAAGGGGTCTAAACTAATATACACGTTATACCTAAGTTCAAATACTATGGCGATTAACCACATAATCTGTGTCTCATTTAAAACTAAAATAAAGAAGAAAATGAATAAATAAAGTAACAGACATAAAAAACATATAATTCATAATTCAATCCCGGGTAGATTCTCTATCCCTCCCCCAACAAAAAAAAGAAAATAAGTGGGAAAAAAACATAAAACATATCTGGATCCGAATGAGAAGGAAAAAATTCTATTCTTCCATAAAACGATCTCGGCCTTGTGGCCACCAGGACCACAACTAAAACCTATTAGAACGGCCGTCCACATTTAGGAACACAGAGTGTAGAAAATCATTTGACCTTTGTAGGAAATCACAACAATCAAATCGGAATTATTTCCGACTCAGAAGCTGGAAACTACCTTAAACTCGGCATAGGAAGAAGGGGGCTGTTTTTCTAGAACGAATAAAAAAATACTGTTTTCTGTTAGGATTTAGCTGTAGAGCTTGTAGGACTTGTGCATATTTTATTTTTTAAATGAAGTTGCCAAAGGCTTTTTTAACTTGCATTCTTCCCGGGATTCACTGAGTAGAATAATATTGGCTGGTTACGATGACATTTTTTCATTTGACTAGTACCATTTAAGTGATTTTGAATATAGTTGTAGATTTCGATAGATTACGTCCACTTGATAACAGTCCACTTAATTTGGCTCAATTGGAGTTAGTAGGTGAAAGTAGAGGGACTGATGATTTTGTTATAGAGGAAAGTAAAAAAAAGCTATGTTATATTAGCCCAGTTGATATTTCTGAATCGATGCCTAACGATTCTCTTACTGTTTTCCATTTGAATTGTCGGGGACTGCAAAGCATTGTAACATATTTAAATGAGTTATGTATGTCTTCTGGAATTCAAATATTAGCTCTAACTGAAACTTGGTTTCAGAATCATAATTCTAGTTTATTAGAAATAGGTAATTATCGATTTCTTAAGAATAGAAAGTCTCGTCAGCATGGTGGACTGGGTGCTTACGATAGAAAGGACTTGCTTATTATAGAAAGAGATGATTTAAGGGTTAATAGAGAAATCTTATTTGAGAGTTTGGTACAAGAGGTTAGCAAGAAAACCAAGGTGTTTTATTTGGTTGTTGTTTATAGACCTCCGTCGGTTAATACTAATTAATTTTTATATTACTAGAAGAGCAGTTGGATATTATTAGGAGTAGAAACTTACCTATATTTGTGTGCGGTGAATTCAATCTGGATCTAATGAATTTGTTTATTAAGCCAGAGGTTAGCCAGTTTTTAAGTATTATGTTAAGCTACGAGTTGAAGTCTACGATTACAGTCCCAACAAGGGTCATTATGAATTCAGCATCATTGATTGATAATATTTTTGCTAATGCCATTTACCATAATGCAAGTATGATATTAAATGAAGTATCTGACCATTTTGGGATATTAAAAAGCGTTCAAAATTTTTTTAGTAGCGGTACTAGGCCTAGCACAAGTTCATAAAATAGATATAAAAAAGTGATCATTGACTATAATTTGCTAATTCTTTGTTAGAGAAATGTAGTTTCGAATTTCTAAATAGTGACAAACTAGATATGAATGCTAAGTTTCAAAATTGGTATTCAATTACAAATAGTTTATTGGCTGATAAACTCGTAAAAGTGTAACTGATCGTAGAGAAACTAAAAAAACAAAACACGGATTACTCGAACTCTTTTAAAGGCTTTTATTAGAAGAAGGTTTTTGTTCAAAATGTGTGCAGCTAGTAATAGTGTAAGTGATAAAACAGAATATAAGATTTATAGTAACCAGTTAAATACACCACTTCGTAAAGCCAAAGCTGATTACAATCGTGATCAATTTAAATCTTGTGAATGTAACCATAGAAAAACATGGCAAATTAGAAAATCCGTCGTAAGTCCTAATTATGATGGCATTTTTCCGGACGGTATACATAATGATAATACAACTGCTGATAGAATGTGCCGTCATTTTGCTAATGTGGGGAAGGATTAGGTTAAAAGTGTAGTTAATTCTGAGCATGAAGATAGTTTCAAAAAATATTTATTGAATGCAAGTAATGTTTCAGCATATTTGAAGCTAATCAATGCTACTGAGCTTACTGAAACATTGAAAAATATGAAAAATGGAGCTTCAGGCTCTGATTTTATAACATATTAAAACTCTATAGTATATTTACCCTGTTACTTCCGGTCATTTAGTGCATTTATTTAATGAACGTTTTAGAACTGGAGTGTTTCCAGGTTGTTCTAAAATTGCAAAAGTAGTTCCTCTATATAAAGGAGGGGATAAAAATGTACTAGAAATTATAGGCCCATTTTTTCAATACCGGTAGTATCCAGATTGTTTGAGAAATTAATAGTTAAAAGAATGGTTGAAATTTTGGAGAGTAAGTCATATTTTAGTCCAAATCAACTTGGTTTCAGAGGGGTTTAACTACTGAGCTCGACAACTTTTTTTTGACAACTTTTTTGAGTGATACATTGGATAAAAGTATGAAAGCTGCTACTGTTTTTCTTGATATTGCAAAAGCTTTTGACTGCGTTGACCATTTTATACTTACTGCTAAGTTAGAAAATTGCGGTTTTAGAGGACCATTTCTTGAATTACTGTCATCGTTTTTAAAGGAAAGAACTCAGTACGTACAATTAGGGGATTTCGTTTCCTCAGTCAGTAATATTAAATTTGGAGTACCTCAAGGATCTGTTCGAGGTCCGCTGTTACAAGACAAGATCTTTTATTGACCAAATTACATAATTCAGCTGTTGAGTCGTATTAGTTCTTGTCTGGAGTTTCTGAAAGAGGATGAAGCTTAATATGTTAAATTTGAAGTATAGTAAGTCTTGCTTTTTATTGTATGGGAGGAGATCAAATTACTACCCTTGGATAGATAGACTTAAATTTTGCTGATATGAATATTTTAAGAACAAATCGTACAAAATATCTGGGATATTTATTTGTTGAATGTCTTAGTTTTAGAAAACATATAGATTATATTAGTCTTAAAATCGCTAGGAATATTTGCATTTTAGTAGAATCTTTTGCAAGTAGAAAGTATATTTTCCCAAGAGATATTTTAAGAACACTTTATTATTCCTTAATTCTGTCTGCTATATTGTTGTACTGTTTGGGGTAGTACATTTCCTTCTCATCTCCATCTTATTCGAGTTTTGCAGAATAAAATGCTTCGATTGTTATGCGGTCTTGGTTTTAAAGACTCGGTAAAAAAGAGGAATATAGATTGCAAAATCTTGCCTTTAGCAGGACTTATTACTTTTTATCGAAGCCTGTTTATATATAAATATTTTCAAAATTGTTCATCAATATGTTTCAAAAGTATATTTGAATTAAGAAGTGATATTAACACACATTTTACTAGACAGTCTAATATAATTCGTCGTCCGCTTCCTATTACCCGTAGATCTCAATTTTCTATTCGGCATCTAGGACCCCATGCATGGATTGTTTACCTACGACTTTGAGAAACATGGATAATTCTTCGTGAATTCCGGCGGGAATCGAAGCTATTTTGCCTAAATATTTATGGTTTTAATGGTTGAGTGGACCTCAAGTGGAGCCAAGATGTTTGTTCTGTTTTAGGCGATACTGGTCAAGTAGTTTTAGTTCCTTTTTGTTTTGTATTTTTGTCTTTTTGAAGTTTAATTCTGAATCAATCGAAATGCAGGGTAATTGAATATTTCTTTTTATTTTCCTTTTTTCTTTTTCTTTTCTTTTTCCTCTGCTTTTTCGTATTATTTTTATTTGTATGTGTACTGGGGTTGTAAGCCCAAACAAGCCCTGATCTGGGCCATTTGGTTGTTTTGTTTTGTTATTTACATTAATAAACCCATCTTTCTCTCTTATAACATGCTCAACACTTCAAGTACTTAAATCAAAATGGTTAAATTCTCTGCATTGAGGCGATTCCTCCAGCTTTTAATTTTTTTTCAGGAATAAATTATGACAAGTGATGCTAATCGACGCTGCGGTTCACTTCTAAGCCCGCCATTGGCTGCTCTTGGCCTACCAGCCGTTCCTTCAAAAAAGTTAGCAAATGATCTACTTACTCTGTAAGAAAGCCACTGTGGAAGAATTGCAGTTTCATTGACACAATTTCCATGCGTTCCTTCAATGAGAAGGAGGGGGTCGTCCAAATTAAAGAGCGCTCTGTACTGATTCACGATATCAAAAAGATTTTGTCTTGTTAACTGGATGATCTGCAACACCAACTGGTAGCCTTCAAGGAAAGGTCAACTATATTAAAATAGGAGCTTAAAATACAAAATTTATATAAAAAAAACTTCACTGATCTTTTAAACATAATTAGTAGAGCTGAGCAAAAGACACTTTCACACATTTTCGGGAGTAGGTATTTGAACTGATTTTCGGAACATTCCTTTATCTGGATCGACCACTTTTTCTAAATATTAAAAAAGACTTTCTTATGAAAGTGATTGTTAACCTTATAATCAACAAGAACAACAGTCAGTGAATCATCGTACCCTAAACAAAAGAGTGTATCTCACACGGTTTTTTACAAATGAACTTTTTCTCTGCTTTTTCTCTGCTGAATTTTTTTCTCTGCTGTGTGTGGATCTACTGTTTGCATTTGTGAAGACATTTATACTTAAAAGTAAGTAGGTAAGGCTGACCCTGATTAGGACAGAAATCATTTCCGCAACTTATAGCTGAAATATTACTTAGCATAGTTTTGGGTGTAACAAAATGGAGCTAACTTAATTACTCCTTTTTATATATGTGTTCTTTAAAGTTAGGATTCCACGAAAAGAAGATTACTCAGAAGATCAATATATCCGCTAAATATCCTACATGAGTCATAACTTATGTTCTGCGATTTCAAGTTCAGTTTTATAAAAATGTACAAAAGGATACCAAATTAAAGATCATGGAAAAATCACTTTTGTCCAGTAATTTTAAGTAATATGAAACAAACGTAACAAAGAATAAGACTTTGAGCTTTGAATGATCGTTAAACCTCACACACAATTTGCCTTAGTCACCTTACCCTAAAGTATTTTGAAATTACTTTCATTGTTCCATTGCTCTAAATATTCTGTGTGTTCTAGTTTAAGTAAGCCTCCCCCTCAACTTATAGAAACTCGTTTTTTACAGTCATTGACCATTAACGAAAAATAGGCATATTCTCATACATGTATGACTTTTATAAATTAATTTTAGTTTTTCATCGTTTCCAGAACGCAAAAATTGTTGTTTATATTTTTTTTATTCGTTTAACTTATTACAAAAATAAAACCAAGTTGCACACGGATTTAACCCTTTAGTGAAGGATGAGACTGGTTGCCTTTGAGCAGATCGACAATGAGAAAGGTATAATTTCAAAGGCCACTATTATTCAGTTTTCAGGACAATCTTCAGAACAATTCTTCAGAGTCTTCAGAACAATCTCCGACGGCAAGGATGCCCCTCCCCCTCCTTTTTACAGGTATGGAGCTACTACATAATTTTTTGACAAGTGAGGAGACTTCATGCGTAAAAAAAAAGACGAAAAAAAACAGAACGAGACTGGAAAAAAGACTTAAAACAAATATGTAGACCAATAAAACTCGCGACGTTGGCTCTTCACCAACGTTGACTGTTTTCCTTTGAGGGGGAGGTCAAAAATAGAAAGGCCGCATTTTTAAAGGCCAATATTATTCAACTTTCAGGGAGATTCTTCAGAACAATCTCCAACGGCAAGGATGTCTCCTCCTTCCTTTGTGCAAGTATGGAAATACTGCATGACTTTATGACACATGAAGAGCCTTCATGCGTCAGGAAAGACGAAAAAACAGATTGAGACTAGAAAAAAAAGATGTAGACTAATGACACTCGGAATGTTGGCTTTACATCGCCTACACTTTTGATTATCCACCAAGGAAATGATATCACCTAAAACTGGATAGAATTACCGCTGAGACAGCTATATCCAAGACTATTATTTTTAATACCAGTTACGTCATAAAGTTTATATCTGAGCTGCTAGATATTTAATTTACAAAACGTAACTAAAAAACACAGAAATGAAAACTAAAATTTGTACTTTGGAAACAGACACCCACCGACAATTTTATTTTTTTTTTTTTTTAAGGTTTCACGCTTGAATTGAGACCTAATTTATCAAAAACAACAAAATTATGAACTAATAAAAAAAAATGCCTAAATATGTAAAATATACATGTAAACTATTACAATACGTGAAAATTAAAGATAACAGTGAAAACTTCGTGAAATTTCGGAGTAGGAAATAGTCTCTCATTAACCACCCTTTCCCCCTCGTGCGTATCTACTTTAAAAACAAAGGTGTTTGAAAAGAAAAGGGTATACTGTAGAAGGAATAAAAACCTGAGCAGATCAATCTCACATAAATACATAGCTTTTCAATAGTTCCCCTCCAAGCAGTTATTACATTGTCCAAGTCATTTTAAAAGAGAGACGTAAACGAACTGGTTTTCCTTACAAATCAAAATTCTAAGAAATTCCGATTACCGTATTAATCTCAAGGACTAAAACAAGTTTTTAAAATGATTTTCTTTCACACTACTAATTTAAAGACCCTTTTTAAATTTCTTTTCTTTGTGAGGGGGAGGAGTCTCAACTTTGGACAAATGAACTTTCGCTTAGTCGGAATCACATCACAGAAACCGCATAATAAATGTGCTAAACGTAAGATCTACAGAAAAAACAATAAGCAAACAAAAAGTTTAGTGTATAATAAGTATTAAGAATTTCTTTCACTTTAATCGATTTTTTTTTAACATTCAAGTGTGTTAAACATAGCGATTTCAACATAATCATTTTGATTATTTTCTGAATCAGTTTTAACTAATTTTAGTAGTTAGCCTATATCATTTAGACTTTTTCTTGATTTTTTCAAAAATTGGTTGTATCAATTAGACTTTTAGATCGTTTAACTTTTGATTCAATTAATCGTGGTTTTACCAATAAGTTAAGTATAGTTAAACAATGTTTGAAAATATATATATATATATATATATATATATATATATATATATATATATATATATATATATATATATATATATATATATATATATATATATATATATATATATATCAAAATTCTAAAAAGTGAATACTGAACGAAACTGAACGAATATTAGAGATTTATTTTCGAAAGTAGGACTTTGAATCGGATCAACTCAATTTGATTGTATTTCAAATTTGGGTGATTTTTAATTCGATGTGTATTATACTCGTGTACAACATTTTAATATTCTCGTTTAGGACGTTAGCAATGTCAGTTGCATATAGGAAGGGGGATCCATCCCATAAAGCTAAAATATTTGACATAGCTTTTTTTGAAGAATACACCAAATTCTATGTCTTCTCGATAGATGGTTTCCAGGACAGAAAGATCCAAAAATTCTTTGATTTTAGTAAAAAAAAAAAAATTTTTTTTATAGAAATCGCTAAATAACTAGCGAAAACTCATCATTAGATAATACTAGAGACAACTCATCACAGCACCAAGCCACCTGAGGCCAAGACAGCTGCGCATCCTCATCCTCCCAATAAATCCAGAGCTTTACTTAATTCACACTCATAAAGTTCTAATATTGTTTTAAATTCTTGCTTATGGTGTCTTCAAATTATTTTCGAGGGTGGCCAGCTAAAAATACATGATTTGTTTCAAACCAGAAACGATCTATTGAAATTGAATTAGTCTGACTGAGGATCTAAGCCATTTTTTCGGCCTATTAAGAGTAGGATTTTTGAAAAACTTGCAATATAATCACTGAGACTAATTATTAATATTAGTTTTTACATAAAAATTGATTTTGACAATAAAAGCGAGGTCAGGTTTCAAATAATTTCCTTTTGGTCTAATTCGCGACTAGCTGGTATGATTCTCTTTACCTGTCTTATAATCCGGCTTTGCTTTGCCTTGACTTCCCACAACTGCATTTTTTCGCCGCCTAGATACGTCTTGTCGCAAAAACTAACCCTATATTTGAGTGTGTTTTGACTTAAGGTCGATTCACAGTGAAATCTTAATAATAGCAAGAATTAGGTAGCGCTAATCTGAGCAAATCATAGGATTTTCTGATTGGCTGAAAGATCGTTTGAAAAATTGTGATTGGCGTAAAGGAGTGATAGTTAAATCTCGGTTTTAGTAAAATCTCATTGTTAATGGGGCTTTAACAAGCTGGTCTATATTTCTATCTATAAAGCGCTTTCAATTGGTATTATCTCACTTAGTAATTTCAAAGGCTGTAGGATCAAACGTTGAACCTTTATACATTGAATGTTAAGCATTCAAGTACATCTTCATGTTTAAGTCAATATTTAAGCCATTATGAATCATATAAAAAAAAGCAACCACTGTAGAAACAGATTTGTTGCTTTGATATTTCACCACTTATTTTATATTCACAATCCTTTAAAAATACAATCATTTGGATTTTCTTTCATTCAGCGAGCTAGTTTTTTCAATTTCTGTCTTTCTCAAGAGCTTCCATTTAGAACCCTCGATGGTGAGTGCTATAAATTTATTTGCTCTCTTATTGGTTCCCTTACATAGGTCCTTTCTTTATGAGGATACGAAATAGAGCAAATCCTAACAGAAAAAGTTCCATTGGCTTCTATTTAGACAAGAATAAAGGATTCTCCAATTTGAAGATGATAGAGGAAAGTCGACACTCGCTAAAACTAAAGCAAATTGTTAATTATATTTCTTTGTGAAAGCTGTGATGATGAGACTGAATAAATTGATAATGAGCTGGAGTTGCCAAATCCACAGTTTTGGCACAATCTCGCTGATTTTCTGACTCGTCAAAGTCGAGAACATGGCAAACCATTTGGAAATCAGACAGGATTTTTAATATTTTTTTTGGTAATTGTTAGTATTCTGGATTAAAGAACAGTTCGTCAAAAAAATCGGCAACCCTGTACTGAAGGCATTAATTTTCTCTTTTTAATCAAACAGTTTGTGGCAACGAACTGTAGTAAGGAGCGACCGGGCTCAATAGTAACCAAAACTCTAAAAAATGGAATTTTGATACCAATAGCTACATCGAAAGAATCGCATTTTAATGCTGATTTTAAATATATATGTTTCATCAAGTTTAGTCTTACCCATCAAAAGTTACGAGCCTGAGAAAATTTGCTTTATTTTAGAAAATAGGGGGAAACACCCCATAAAAGTCATAAAATCTTAACGAAAATCACACCATCAGATTCAGCGTATCAGAGAACACTATTGTAGAAGTTTCAAGCTCCTATCTACAAAAATGTGGAATTTTGTATTTTTTGCCAGAAGGCAGATCACGGATGAGTGTTTATTTGTTTGTTTGTTTTTTTCCCCCAGGGGTGATCGTATCGACCCAGTGGTCCTAAAATGTTGCGAGATGGCTCATTCTAACGGAAATAAAAAATTCTAGTGCCCTTTTTAAGAGACCAAAAAAATTGGAGGGCACCTAGGCCCCCTCCCACGCTAATTATTTTCCAAAAGTAAACAGATCAAAATTTTGAGATGGCCATTTTATTCAGCGTTATTGAAAAACCTTATAACTATGTCTTTGGGGACGAATTACTCCCCCACAGTCCCCGTGGGAGGGGCTAAAAGATACAAACTTTGACCAGTGCCAACATATAGCAATGGTTATTGGGAAGTGTACAGATGTTTTCAGGGGGACTTTTTGGTTGGGGAAGGGGCTGAGAAGAGGGGGATATGTTGGGGGAGCTTTTCATCGAGGAATTTGTCATGGGGGAAGAAAATTTCGATGAAGGGAGCGCAGGATTTTCTAGCATTATTTAAAAAAAATGAAAAAATAAATATGAAAAGTTTTTTTCAACTGGAAGTAATGAGCAGCATTAAAACTTAAAACGAACAGAAATTATTACGCCTATGAGGGGCTCACCCCCTCCTAATACCTCGCTGTTTACGCTAAAGTATTTTTAGCAATTTCAACTATTTATTCTACGGCTTTTGTGATTCAGGGGCCATTCTTAATGAATTGGGACAAAATTTAAGCTTTAGTGTAAAGAGAGAGGTACTGACGAGGGGGTGAACCCCCTCATATATGTAATAAAACATGAGAATACAAAAGTTCATTACGTAAGCTAATTTATAAGTTACGTATATCTCTTACTAATAAAAACATTCGTAAAAAATTGAAAGTTCTAGTTGCCTTCCTAAGTAAACAAAAAAACGGACGGCAACTAGGCTTCCTCCCTCGCTCTTTTTTTCTCAAAATCATTCGATCAAAACTATTCGATCAAAAAAAATCTCTTAAAGTATTACGTAACATTCCACTTGTACATTGTTATTAAGTAATAGCCACGTGTGGGCTGCCATTACATCATTCTCAATAAACCAACCACGTCACTTAAGATTACCTAACCCCCAATAAATCAAGCACGGCACGCAAGATTGCTGCAAATTTCACGTATGTACCGTTATTATGTAAAACCTAATTGTGTTTTCCCCCTTTCAATCACAGCCGGGACTTCCCCGCTTTACTAACGGTCAATTATGCTGTCACTACTGCTATTTTGAACAAAATAGCTATCTCAAAACTTTTATCGGATGCATTTGGAGAAAAGAGAACGTGGGGTGGGGGCTGCTTGCCCTCCAATTACTTTTGAGTGTTATAAATGGCACTAGAACCTCCAATTTCCTTTACAAATGCCCCCCTGCCCAAGTTAATACGGCTCTCCTCTCCTCAAACATGCATTGATTCAAAAACGTTCAGAAATTAAATTAAAAAAACAAGTTTTTTTAACTGAAAGTAAGGAGCGACATTAAAACTTAAAACGAACAGAAATTATTTCGTATATGAAAGGGGCTGCTTCCTCATCAACGCCCCGCTCTTTACACTAAAGTTTTTTAATGTTTTAAAAAGAAGAGTTGAGAGAAAGAGTCAAACTTTAGCGGAAAGAGCGGGGCGTTGATGAGGAAGCAGCCCCTTGCATATACGAAGTAATTTCTGTTCGCTTTAAGTTTTAATGTCGCTCCTTACTTTCAGTTAAAAAAACTTTTTTTTATTTAGTTATTATTAGGATTCGCATTTGTTTAGCCTTTACTATAACAATGAAAATCAACAACAATGGTAATTATCATAAAACATCACGCTAAGAAGAATCAGAAGCCGAAGGAAAACACGTGCTCACAACCAGCGACACCAAAAGCACAATGATAATATAAAAATTGGAAAAAAAATAACACAAGAACTATTAATAATAATAAAAAAGATAAAATGAATTTGACCCCCCCCCCCGTGGGCGAATTATTTATTCCCATAGAGACGAAAATGAAAAACAGCAGAATCAAATGAAAAACTGTCAAAACTGAAAAAAAGATGCGTCTTATATAGTTGCACACAATAATTAAGTGATGTTTTCATTTCGTAGAAAACACTTTAATTTTCTTTATTTGTTTCCATGATTTGAAATTAGTTTATTTAGTATTAATTGCACATTTCAAGTTAACAAATAATACGATCAAAGAATTCCCAAAATTACCAAAGTCTGTGCCCATTTATTATTTGAATAGGGCAAAGATCGATACCAAAATTACGATATAGATTGTTGTCAACAAAAATCAAAGCATTAATTAGCTAACTTGAAGAAGTTTGTCTAGCTAATTTGACAAAGTCCATTATATAATACACTTAAGAACATTTGCTATACTCAAGCACCATCATCAACAAATTACAGATAATTTATTCCAACCATATCTTAATTGCATTAACATCGAAGCCAGTGATGAATCTTCTAAAAGTTTCTCTATACTTTGCTTTAGGGTTACGTTAGCTTAGCCACTGAGCAGTTCGGTTGTTAGGTTTTTTTTTCAAATTTAAAATCGTTGACAAAATACTGACAAAATATTGTCATCATTCCCTATATCTAAGAACACAAGTCAACATGCACAAACTGAAAATAATTTTTCAACTTGAACATTTAAAATCCAAGCCAGCGATGGATTTTCTTTTAAACATATCTCAGTCATTTGTTGTCAGGGTTAAGTTAAGATGGTCACTTAGCAGTTCAGTTTTTAGGCATTTTTTAAAATATTATCTTCCCAAGACCGTATCAAGAAAGGGTTAGGGTTTAGAAACTCCCCCCCCCCTGAAATGTTGGTCTGACTCGTAAAAACGTACCAAAGTTGGATATAAACATATTTTTATGCGTTTTTAAGGTTTTTGTGTGACCCCTCTCGTGCCACAAAAAATCCTGGATACGGCCCTGCGTCTCTCTGATCATTTTGAAAAATGAAAATACAAAAACAAAATTAACAGGAAGGCAAAGTCGCTGAGATGCTCCTCTTTTTGAATGAACATCATAGGGAGATAAAAACTGCTTCAATGCTCATTAGACTAGACTGAGAATGAGGAACTTTTCAAAAATTAGAATGTGTTTCGAAGTGCATTCAAATTTATCGACTTTACATATAATTTCAAAACAAAGTTTTGTCTAAAAATAAAAAGAAAAGTTCTTCGTTTTTTATTTATTAGCGTATGTAAATTATCATAACGCTATACATAAAGGGACTTTGCATATACAAAAAAGTCCGAGCTGTTCATGTCATAAAAAGTGGAATGCCAAGTAGATCTTTTACATTATGCCTTTTCAAAATATACTATTACTACTACTGACAACTCACTGTAGCACCAAGCCGCCTGAGGCCAAAAGAGCAACGCACGATCCTCCTCCATCCTAATCTATTCAAAGACTCCGTCTTTACACCCTCGCAAGACTTTCCCTTAAATCTTTCTTTCCGAAATACCCCCTTGCCATCCACAGACAAACTGCTTTCTATTTAGCTTCAGACGGTTGGCCGAAAAGGTTGGACGGCTGGTAAACCATAACCTTTTAATTTTTCAATATTTTGTCTTTCAACATCCCAATCTTTCAATTTGAAGATTTTTCAAAGCTTCCGCAGTTTTCAAAGCGAAAATTTTTTAACCTGCTAAAGAAAGTAAAATAATGCTGAACTTTAAATGATCCTTTTCTTTTAATTATTAGAAAACAGAAGTCTAAATTGATTTTTATAGAAATATTAATGACACCAAGAATGTGTGAAAAATTAGTTTCGGATTAATTTCGTGATATTTCGAGTTAACCCAAGAACGGAAGAGCCCTCCGCATAAGTGCCTATCTACCACCATATACAAATAAAGAGAAATAATAAAAAAAATATTATGCCCACCAGGGTAGAACATTTCAAAAGCAGATTCCTGTCAAACTTGTCACGAAGTTCTGTGGTAAACTAGGATCCTGTTCATAATTATGTTGTTTTTAGCGTAAACAGCAACCTCCAGAACTATAAATGATGACTAACATGATCAACTCATAAAAGTGCAAACCCCACTTATTGTCGATAACTGTTCCCAATCAAATCGCTATTTTTAGTCACCAGTGTCAGTCACGGTTGCTTTGAATCTGGCAACCGTGCTTCCTATGTCATTGTGAAATTCCGTCCCAGCCAAGATTAGCCTAAATTGTTATTCTGTTCGAGGTTTTCGTTGAGTGTTTCAAAAAAATTATCCAGTTCTTTCTTTATAGCTATTTCTTTTCTGTCACCTGCTTATTTTTTATATTATCTTCTGTTTTTACCTCTCTTTTCTACCTGCCTCGTCTATTTTCTCTTCCTGATTATCAGCAATTTGCCTCCCCCTCCTCTTTTCTCTAAAGCTTCAATTTTCTTATTCAATGTGATGGATGGTTTCCGTATGTCCACATCCAATAGTTTGGAGAGACGACCGTTTTAAATACAGTCAAGGATACATATATTTAAGTATTAATGGATAAAAGAGGAGCAAATTCAATCTATTACCAAACATGCAGGGAAATTACAAAATTGGGGTAGGGTTTTGAATATTTTTCTCATAATGTACAAATCAGTTAAACAAGCACGAAGTAAATAGACAAACACAGTTTTTAAAATTGAAGTGAATTACGATTAAAAGTAAAACAAAAAAGTTTTTAAAATAGGCGAGTTAAAACACTCTAAAACTTTTCACTAATTGTAGAAAAATTGATAATATGACACACTCAATTTGACAAAGAATTAGAATGAGAAATCCTATCAGAATTGTGATGTGACATCGAAAATGGTGAAGTTTGGTATTGCTCTCTCACTTCGTTTGTGTTGTTCAACAGTATCCCTTAAGCAGCCTCATTACTATGAGTCTTGGGCATGTCAGTATTTGACCACTTTTACAAAAAAAAATTCTAGGGGATTTTTTTTCTTTTCTTACAATTCATTCTTTTTATATTACAATATATAATATATTATATATATATATAATATAATACATTGTAGTATATTATATAAACTCCAAGATTTTTACTTCATTCTACTTTGTTTAGGATGATTATAACACAGTCTGCATTAAGGTATTTGGGCAGATGTGAATAGGATTTATATTAACATATTTTTTCTTTACTCTTCCTCTGCTTTTCCGAGGACAAACGGAAAAACCTTCGAAAACAGAAGATCCAGGTTAATACATCATCATTTATTACTCAAGGGATATCAAAATGTCTCTTTCCGAAATCCCTAGGTTTCAAAAAGGATAAAGACAGATGCTGGGAACAGTTTCTCATTTGAGCTATTGATCAATGGAGACTTACTAGAATCGGACTGAATAGAGTCTAGTGTAGACTGTAGCCAAAAGTTACGTGACTGTAAGAACTTGAGGCGAAGTTCAGCTTCAGAATAAACTTCTAATCGTCGAAGATAACCTATGATATGGATACACTGGGAAAGCTGGATCGGACCTCTTAGCTGCGATATCAAACTTGACAGCATTGCCAATCGCTGCTCTTCAACTTCTTTGTAAATTTTCTAAAATATGAATCATTGAAATATGAAATAGCGAAACATTTGATAAAAACAAAGAAATGTAAAAATAATTAAGAAAACAAAAAACGAGGGTGAAAGTGCGAGACAAAAACAATTCAAAGAGAAATAAGTTATCCTTTTAGGGCAGTATGCAGAACCGGGAAGGGAACCTTTTGGCACGGATTTCAGACTTTTACTTTTCTTCAAAGATCCCATTTCCATATTTTTTTTTTTTTTTTTTTTTTTTATAGATAAAGCGATTACTCTGGACAGTACTTGCAATGCCCTGTCATCATGAACAACGACTTTTACCTTTGAACAATTATAAAATGTATATTGTGATAATTGTAGATGTTTTTACATACAGAATAGATACAGATCATTTATATATTTGAAAAGATTTGATTATGACTCAAATCCTTTTAATAGTACCTGAGCACGACGAATAATAGGATAATTTAACACTTCTTCCATAACCTATGTAACATCATACAAGTTAACAAATCTAAAGCAAAACCGGAAGAAATAAACGAAAGAGGAGAGAGAGAGGGGGGAGGAGAGATAGACAGAGAGAAAGGGATAGAAAGAGAGAGAGAGAGACAAATAGACAGAGACCGTGAGAGTGAGAAAAGAGAGAGAGAGGGTAGAAGGGAGGGAGAGAGGGGAGAGAGAGAGGAAGGGATGGAGAGAGAGACGAAGGAGAGAGAGAGATAAAATGTGTGCTGTCTCATCACTGTAACTTCTAGCTGCGTCAAGGACATCGCAGATTTTTTCTTTTCTTCAGCGATTTGTATTTGAGCATAAACTGGACATACAAATATTCATTTTGTTCTACCTTTGATTATGCTTTACTACTGAATTAACGAACTAAATAATACCTGCAGTGAAAAAACTCATGCTATATTAAGGATTGTAGTCATTCATTCTTCCTAGCTTTTTTAAGTGTAATATTTTCTGAAAAGGTAATAAAATAGAAGCTCTTATATGACTGTCGGAAGTTGTTACCATGGAAACGTTTACAAACTTTCGAGTTGAAAGACCTTTATCAAGCTTATTTTGCCATGTTTCTTTTTTATTATTTAATTAATCAATGTTGACCTAATACTACACTTAAATCCTAGCCAAATATTCAGCTAACTCGTGTATATGCAAGTTATTATCAATGAAGAATTGACTTGGACACTGAAGGCAATAGATTTGAGGTAGCAAGATGGCAAAGTGAAATAAATACAAGAACTAATAAATAAGAAAACTAGAGCGCACAGAGCTCCTAAAGAGACAACAAGTAACCCTTAAGGGGTCCACAAACCATATGGTGAATTTCTAATACACATGTAACTACATAATGGTGTAGTTATGTAGTTAGTGACCTCAGAATTACAAAACAAATCGAATATAACAAGAATTTTGCTGTAAAAAAAAGTTATGAAAAAAAACCTGTGTATGAATATGCTTTCTAGATATGGATTGAAGGAGAAGGCTAGGGAATTGTAACGACAAGCTCTTTGCTTCCAGTAAGTTTGGGCTCTCAAAGCCTCAAGACATAGATCTATTAGTTTGCACAGAAATAAAAAATTAAATGCAATGACTTTAATTCACATATGGTGCATGTTATATTGGACCATGGCTCTGGGTGTTCTAAAACCAAAAGGCTACGTGCTCTGCAATTTTCCATGTAAAAACATCCTGCGCTCAAACACAACATCAGAATGGCATAGACACAGCTACACACTCCTTCGAAAAAGCCCAAGGCTACTAAACAGTTCATGATAACGGACAGTTAGTAAGGAGCAAATCGGCCCGATAGTTACCAAAATTCTAAATAAAATGAATTTTGATAACTATCAATGCACCAAAAGAATTGGCTTTATATGCTGATTCCAAATTCATAACATTCATTAAGTTTAATATTACTCATCAAAAGCTACGAGGCCGAGGATATTTGCCTGATTTTCAAAAGGGGAGAAACAGTCCCTAAAGGCTAAGGGATCATAATGAAAATCACAACATCAGAATCAACATATCACAGAACTCTACTATAGAGGTTTCAAGGTCCTATCCAGAAAAGTGTGACATTTTGTAATTTTTTTGCCAGAAGAAAGATCATGGATGCGTCTTTGTTTGTTTTCAATTTGTTTTGTTTTTTATTGTTGTTGTTTTCCCAAGGTTTAACTAATGGTCCTAGAAGATAGGGAGGGGGCTCAGTCAGAAAGAAATCAAAAGTTCGAATGCCCTTCTTAAGTGACCAAAAGCATGGAGGGTAACTAGCCCCTCTCCCTTGCCTCTTTTCCCTCACAAAACTCGATCAAAATTTTTAAATAGCCATTTGATTCAGCATATTTGAAAGGTTCAATAACTACAGTTATGGAGATGACATGATCCCCAACAGTCCCTGGAGAAAGGGCTGTAGGTCATGCACTTTGCTCGTTGTTAACATATAGTATTTGTTACCTGGAAATATACGGAAATTTTTCGGGAGAATTTTCTGCGCGGATAAATTTTCTGTGGAGAGGAAAGTTTTCGGGGGACATTTTCCAGAGTAATTGTAATTAAATTTTAATGAGAAGTACTCTTAAAGAACTGTAAGACTTCAGCGTAAATAAAAAGGATGAAGAAGGGGCAGTCCCAACAAATACGGAATAATTTCTCTTCGTTTTAAGCTTCAATGTTGCTCCTTACTTCCAGTTGAAAAAAAAAGTTTTGTAATTTATAGTTTGGCAATGCTGCCATCTCATTGGTGGAGGAAAGTATAAAAGTTCTGTTTATGCATATCTTTTTTTTTTTATGAAAATCATTTTAATACATTTTTATACAGTGGGTTTTAAGGTATATCTAATGGTTCAAGAGCTAATTGGATGGGCGTAAAAGGTCTAAATTATTGGTCAATAGAAACTTTGCATCTGGAATGTTCACGTTCAGTTTCGTAAAGTGGAGAGGGGAGGATCAATCTCCTGACGCTCCTCAAAATGTTTAACTATTTCATATAATTTATAATATTGCTCATGTAACTTTCCTATTTTATTTATAAGTAGCCCCTCCTCTCCCCTGAAAGTAATTCTAACGTCTGTACCTTTATAAGAATAAAAAAAATGAGCCGTCGTCCTAGATTTTCAAAGCACCTTTTTGAGTTTTCATTGAAAAAAAGAACCTTTAAAAATTCTTGCCTCGACTATTTTTCGTGAATACTGCTCAGAAATTTGTTTTTCAAATTATCAATAATGAAATTCAATGTATTGGGTTTTTTAGGGTACTGGAATTAGCAAGCTGCTATCCCGACTTTTAATGTCTTTCGATCTCGAAATTAGAAAACTATTGCCCCGATTTTAGATCCAAAAGAGCACAGAACAGGGTACCGAAGATCCGATTTTAAGGAGGACCTTGTTGCTAAAAGTACTCAGCATAGTATAAAAATTAAAATGGTTCAAACCTGTGCAACTAGAATGTTTCCAATTTTTGACTCCATCTTTTTCACTTCTTCTGCTAAATGCAGAGCATCTTCAAAAGCACCGTCACGAACAAACTTCTGCATAGTTTGTGGTACCTCAAGCAAATCCATTATTTGTGAATGTTTTGCCAGAGTTAAAATTGTTTTTCTTCGTTTTTCTTCTGAATGTTCCCATTTTTTGGAAAATTGGTGGCAGCGGTCAGACAGAACAGTTAAATGATCCGACAAGTTGTGACTACTCTTCGTAAGATTGCAAAGCTATAAAGAATATTCGATTGAGAGGTTATTGTATAAACAAAATCAAATGGTATCCAATCCCAGGCTTTAATCTAGAAACTGGATTAATAGACTGGATAATGCCTACACAAATAGATACTTTCTTTCCAAGTGATTAGCATGCTAGGTTTGAATGCTTTTTCCACAAGAACAGGGGTTCGAGTCCTGGTTATTTGCTTTAAAACGGAGTCAGTGGCATAGCTCTGTAAGCCTAGCCAGAGTCGACCCAACTCTAAATGGATACCCGAAGAAATCTCGCCATGATAACAGGAAGGGTGTGCGAAAGCACAGTTTAGCTGGCCCCCAGCTCCCGCCTTGCACTTCCTGGATGAATGGCCATAAAACAAAGATCAGTACCGCGAGTAGGGACAGTAAAGCGCCGTAATCTCTTTTTTCTTTTCTTTATCTACACAAGATAAAAACAAGAAACATGCATCACGTGGGAAACGGGTCTAATTTTTTTCATTGTTGAAATTTCAGTTATATACCAGAAGATATTCATGATAACGTAACATAAGAAACCTAAAAATCAGTATATAGATAAAAATTTATTTGCCAAGGGCCAGCAACATTTTTTACAGGGAGTGGGAACCACACAGACATATGTTAGACAGAGGTTTTGTGTGTTTTTTTGAATTCTAGAAAAGGTTGCTATTTCTTATTTTATTGATCTTCTAAGGAGAATGGAGAGGGGGGAGAACGAGTGCCTAAGTATTTCAACTAAGAAGGCGGAATATCCTGAGCAAAAGTTTGAAAAAAAGTAGTTTTTTGCGTAAAAAGGATTATGTTTTACTAAACGATGAAAAAAAGTTGAAATTTTTTCGCACCTATTTGGTTATATCCTATTCTGGTGAACTTATTTATCTTTTATTGTTTTCGATAATTTAATTATATCCCCCCTCCCACCCTAGATTTCTCAGACCTGCCCTCTAGATATAAAAAAATTGCAATTTTTCTTGAAAGTACCTCTTTTTGGTTTTTCCGTTGGATAAAAGCAAAATCGACCCCCTTACCAAATAAATAAATTGAAAAAGATATCTGACCTGACCTCCTATCTCCTAAAATTTGTTCGTGAATGTACGTTACTGTTCTATAGCGAAGCAATTAAGATATCAAAAATACATGAAAAAGGCTAAAAATGAAAAGGGTAAAAAACTAAATAAATAAACCGTTCCTGCACCAAGTCTCACAAAAGAAGATAAAAGAAAACATCAGAAAATCACAGTTCACAATTCGAAGCTAAATTTAATTTCAAACTAGATTGTTCTTAGTGTAGCTTGTTCATTGAATATGAAATGATGCAAAATAAACAAACAGAAACTTAAAATTAGCTGCTTGAACATCTGTCATCTTAATTTCGTAATAAATAATAAAAAGAACAGTTTTTTCAACTGAAAGGAGGATGAACATTCAACTGAAAACAAAACAGAAATTGTTCCAAATATGAGGGGGACGGACGCCTTTTCCTCAATCCTCACTCTTTACGCTAAAGCTTGGCTTATTTGTGAAACTTTTTGCATGTGGATTTTTTTTTCTTTATGAAACTTGTTGTATTTTGAATTATCTTCATGAAACTTGTTGTATGTTGATTTCTTTTTTCTTGGCGGAACTTGTACTAATTTTTTTTTCTTCGTGGAACTTTTAAACATGTTGGCTTTTTGTTCGTGAAACTAGTTGTATATTAATTTTATTTTCGTGAAACTTGTTGTATGGTGATTTTGAAACTTAATGTATGTTTACATTTTTTGTTTTTGAAACTTATTGTATTTTGATTTTTTTTTCTTCGTGAAACTTTGTCTTATGTTGATTTTTTCTTCGGGAAAGTTCTTGTATGTTGGTTTATTCCTCTTGAAACTTGTTTTATGTTTATTTTTTCTTCGTGCAACATGTTGCATGTTGATTTTTTTATAAGTGAAACATGTCGTAAGTTGATTTTCTTCGTTGAACTCGTAGTATGTTAATTTTTTTCGTGAAACTTATTGTATATTGATTTTTTGTATTTTTTTATTCTTGAAACTTTTTTATGTTAATTTTTTTTTCCTTTTGGAAGCTTGTTACACGCAATTTGTTTTGTACGTCCAAACTTGTAGTATGATGATTTTTTCCTCACTGTGAAACTTCTTTTATGTTGCTTTATTCCTCTTGAAACTTGTTTAATGTTTTTTTTCTTCGTGAAACATATTGCATGTTGACTTTTTTTAATGAAACTTCTCATATGTTGATTTTCTTTGCAAAACTTACTGTAAGTTGATTTTTTTTTTTTTCAGAAACTTTTTTTTCATATTGACTTTTAAAAAAGGTAATTTCTGATTCAGCACACCCTACTGCCTGAATACACGAATTTATTCCATGGTTTAACAAGTTTTCTACGCAAATTCGAACTCCCCCTACCAACCTCAACCTCAAAACTGGTATCTATGATACACCTAGGTGGTAAATGCTACATGCTTACAATAAGTGAATCGGTGAGAGAAAGAAAAATTACTCTAGCAATTCGTTTCAAAACAGGCCCTTTTTAGCAAACTTCCTAAACTAATTAAGCTTTTACTTCGAGTGTAGCACAAAGGGTACAAACTTTATTTTAGGTGTTTGACTCTTAAGTGTACTCTACTTCATTTTTAACTACTCTAACATCTACTACTATTCCTGCCACAAACTCGTCACAAAATTGAGCCAAACGTCACAAACATTATTACTCCATCCCACCTTGTTCTTCTGCTTTGATCACCTCCCAGAAAAAAAAAATTCAAAGATGTACAGTCTTTTTTTCTTATAATCTCATCCCCGCCTAACTCGGATTGTCCAACCTTTCTCTTGGCCTTTTAAGTAAAATATTTTTAGTGTTCTGAGTTTTAAATTTTGATACGTAATTTCAAAATACAACGAAAGACTCTATTAGTTTGTTCTTCAAGATGATCCCCAGTTCAGTAGATGTACAAACAAACAGATAACAAAAGAGAATGAAAATACCTCTGAGTCAGCATTATCGAGTGCATTTCCAGTGCGGATGAAAATCTCATAGTTTTGATAAGCAAGCTCCTGTAGACGGTCTGTCCTTATCCTTTTTTCTTCTGCTAACCGGTTCTTCTCTGACAAAATTTCTTTCAAGTTAAAATTCTTAATACTTTCTTCATATGACGGTCCAGACATGCTTCTAACTATAAAATAAATATTAAAAATGAACGAAATCAAATTAAACTTTAGTAAGTGTCCAAGGAGAGTGTCTAACAAGGCAAGGAGGTGTCCAATTAAATCGATTCGTTGATTTAAAAACCACCTTACACGATACATATAGGCTTCTAAGTTTCCTATTTTCGAAGATCTCATTTTGTTTTATTTGAAATAAAAGGCCGCATCTCATATTTTAATGAAAACGACTCAGGAAGTGACACAATTTAATTTCATAGATGTTTGCCTACTGGTCACATTCCCAGAGGCACATCTACTTCATTAGGCCTTTGAAGTTACAGAAGACCAGCCACAACCAGGAGAAAAAAGTATCGGTAGTTCTAGCCCGAAAATTGCTCAACATAATTTCGTGAGCCATATACCAGAATAAAGCCATGCTAGTTACATGCCACAGTTTATACAGATGCTTCTCAGAGATCTTGAAAAAGAGTTTTATCGTCAAAAGTTAAGAGACTTAAGAACCAAATTCTTACACTCCTAGGCACTCTTCCGTTATGGTAGAACAATCTGTATTTGGCGATGTGAACATTCTCATCAGGAACAACCTTAAAGATGAATACAATTCAATTGTGCTTTAGTAATTTAACTTCTACGAGACAAAGACATAACCAGAGAGAGCCATCTTTACTCTATCTACGAATCCCCTCCACCTGTTAACAGAAAAGCACTTATTTGTCATTTAGACTAAAGGAGTTATTATTTTTTGTTGACTAGACAAAGGGTGTCGAAAGACAGGCATTAACAAACGATAGCATATACTCGTTTGTGAGGATAGAAAAAGAAATTTCCCCTTCTTCCAAACTTAAGTTTCAAAGCACCTTTCCCCTCCCAAGAAAAAATCCTGAAATTTTCAGTTCAACCCCCGAGACAAAAGATTAAACATATTGTATTTATCAAGTAACGCACAAAAAATTGCTACTTTTTAACACGCTAGCGTCAATTCACAAAAATTTTAGAGGAAGGGAGGTAAAATGTATTTCCTAAATCTAGGGACGGGGCCAATTTATTATTTTTTAATGCTGATACCGGAACAAAAAGCATTTTCAACTAGAATATCCCAAAAACACTATTCTTCGAAATCTAGAAGGAGGGGGAAGTTTAGGAAGCAAATGCCCTCCCTTGATTGACGACACTGTCGTAATGAAGTCTTCTTACTGTATCTAATCTCTAAAAATGTGATACACTCGCTTGGCTTTATGCTTGAGACATAAAACAAGCAGAAAAAATACTCTTGTGACCATCCTAAAACCAAATACCTTGGATAAATCCTCCGGACGAATTGTTAACCTTTCTATACTATCACATAATTGTTTTCAAATTAACAATTTGGTGGTTGTCACGAACACTTACTAATGGCATATAATGTTACGGTCATATAATGAAAGATAGTAAATTATCTAAATGTTAACTCGGCATCATCAACCCTTCTTCCTAAACAAAGTTCTAGTTCCTTTCTTGAAGACATCAGTTTGAAATCCTGTTACTCATCTCTGGTTTGTCATTTTTTTCTTAGTAATAAAGGAAATATTGCAATATGAATTTTAATTTGTATTAATTTGTATTATTGCTATGAAATCTAAAGATTTCATAGCTTTATGGCAGCACACAACACACTTTGCTTCCCAGCTGATAATAAAGCTAAGTCTTAGGATTGCCAAAACTAGAGAACAAGTAATATAAGATTCTCCTCAGCGGTGTTGATTAACAAAAATGTTTGGGAGGAGGTCTACTTTTCAAAATCTAAGGGGTAAGTTCGACATTTTGCAATAAAAATACCAATGCAAACAATTTTCAATGAATGTACACCCCAAAAGTATACTTCCATTTTTTTTGGGGGGGGGGAGACAAATATAGAGACAACTGATGTTACTAGTGCTCATGACTCCCTAATGATTTTGCTTAGGTAATTTTTTTATAGTCATTTACTTTATAGGAGGTAATACACGACATTCGTGTTTTAACAGCAAAAGTGGCAGTCGCGAATATCAGTTCGGAAAACAAAGCTGGCTTATTGGATCAGTCAGTGAAAATTGTCGCATATATCGACTGAAAAAGCAAAATTTTTAAACTAACTCCGCATCAATTGTCCTAATAAACTTAAGTGAGTAAACTGGCATTATTAATTAGGCCTCAGTTATTATTGTGGGAAATTTTCCAAAACACTGTTAATGAAGTTATTACTATTATTACTAAAAAAAAAGGTACCGCACCAGATCACCTGTAATCAACAGGGCTTCACAAGCTTCTCTTCCATCCCAATGTATTCAAAGCTTCAATCCTTACTCCCTCCCAAGAAGTTCCAATTGCCTTAAAATCCTTCCTTATACCAACTTCCCACCCCATACGGGAACAACCTGCTTTTTCTTTGGCCTCAGATGGATGACCAAAAAGAACATCTTTGACAATCTGTTATTCTTCATCCGTCAGACTTGTCCTAGCCATCCCAACCTTTCTGACATTATAGCTCTAGACAATAGAAAGCAACCATATTTTTATTACAGCCTGTGGTTTCACACACTATGAGTCAAATGGGTACTTAAAACTATCCATAGACAATTCCTCCTGGAAGGCACTAAACGAAGTCAAAGAGACTAAAGGAATTTGGAAGGGGATAGTGATGTTAAAAGGGCTAAAGAAGGATCAAAGGGACCAAACAAAACTAGGAGTGTCAAAAAGGACTAAAGCAAGGCTGAACGGAGTGAATAAAGTTAGAAAGGGCCATGAAAGTTAAGGGGCCAAGGGAAATGGAAGTCTAAAGCAGTTAAAAGAAATTAGATGGAACTAGGTGAAGATGGAGGGGACCAAGAACGCCAATAATTCTATGGATATGAAAGGGGACGAAATGAACTCAAAGGAACTCAAAGAATTTGGAACGAAAGAAGAATTTTGGAAGGCAGTAAAGGAAGCTGAAATAAATCGAACATAGTTGGGAGTGTCAGAAAGGACCAAAGGAAGTCCAAATGAAGCAAATGAAGTCAGAAGAGACTATAAAAGTTCAAAAGAAATAAAAAAATGGAAGAAATCACAGAAAACCATAAGGACTAAATGAAATCCAAGTAGATTAAATAAAGCCTGAAGGAACTAAGAAAGTCAAAAGGGGCTAAAAGTATTTTGAGGTGACTGAGGAAAAACGGAAAGGAGTAACAGAGGCGGAAGCGACTAAGGAAGTCGGAAGAAACCAAAGCAAGTCGGTAAAGAAGAAAATCAATATTAAACGAGAAGGAAGGAGTTCCAAGAACTAAAAGTTTTTCAAAGTTACAGGATTGTCGGAAAGCTCAAAAGGAAGCTCAGTAGTATCCCCACAAGCACTTAGACGGAGCCCTATACCTTCGAATCCCTGTCCGAGCACTTTTTTTTAAACTTCACCAGAGGCAGGCATTATTAATTTTCTTCAAGATGCAAGTGATTTTTATGTAATAGGGAATATTTTTCAAAAAGATACAGAGTTTCTTTGATTGTTTAAAACAATCAAAGAATCTTTTCACTTTTCCTGGGTCTATATCCAGGGACAATAGTCGTTTTGGTTCTCGTAATATTTCTTTCAGCATATCCATTGAGTTACGAGATATACCATAATTTAAAAAACTTGCAATGAGTTCGTCAATAGCTTAATCAGGGTCTAAGAAGTACATTTGACGGTATAAAGGTGGTTCAAAATCACCTTGAGTGGTTTTGATGGCTGTGCCACCAAATTAATCCTATGATAAATTTGTCCAGTTACTTTGCAGCTAAAAAAACTTACAACTCCTGTTGGTTTGATTATCACTTACATTGAATGAACCTAAAGCATCTGACAAAAAAACCTGACCTGAATAAAAACAACCTGAATTCAAGTTTTGGATTCGTTTGTGGAACTTTTTAGATAGCGAGAGTAATGATGCTTCACTGTTTTTATGACACCCATAGCGACTGCTCTTTTCTCCCTTTAATGACTTAAGATGACGAAGGAGTTTAACGAAGACCCCTCAGGGCGAGACACAGATGCATATTACGTAATAAGGCTTGTTTTCTAGAAGATAAAGGAGCGTTTTACGTAATAGGAAATGTTAGAGTCAACTAGCCAAGCGGGGAGGTTTTTTAAGACATTTTTCAAGACGTTTCAAGAAATTTCAAGACGTTTTTAAGACATTTTCCTTCAAAACGTTTTTCATGACATTTCAAGACATTTTTCATGACCCTTTTCTTCCACGCATTTTTCTTCAAGATTTGTTTGGTTGTTACGTAATATGGAATGTTTACGTACGTTGACAGTGATGCAATCGTTTCTTGGGTAGAATTATTGGGAATGACGTAATCTCGCATGACTTGTTATAGGTCAGGGCCCGTTGGGAACCTCTGCCTGTAAATGACGATGACACACATGGGGGTGTTACGTAATATCGGTGTACACTTGGGTGTTACGTAATGGGGCACAAACATAAGTGTTACAAAATGATAGTGCACTGATGGGTTGTAGCGTATTGACGATGCACATGTGGGATGTTACATAATACTTTAAGAGAATTTTTCTTTAGGATTTCATTTTCATTCGGTGTGTTTTTTCCTTTTTTCTTCGGAACCAATATTTAAAAGATTTTGACCACATTAGGATTCGAAAGAGATTTCTCCTCAACGGAATGGAGCGTTAGACGTCTGACCGTAATTCGGATCTGACCGATTCGGAAAATGCATTCTTACGGAAACTTTTCGATGAAACTGTGGATTACTTGACATGCAATAATTGACATGTAGGAGAAAAAATCAATTACTAGAAATTGGTTACATTGATGTGCACCTGCTTGTTAACTAATTCTTTAGAGGACACTATCAGATGATATTGGAGTTTGTTCTTAGCGCATTTTTTGGTAATAGTCTTTTACTCAATTAGAATTTGAATGTGTTATCAGAGATGAAATAACAGAGAGAGTATCATCATGGCTAGAATATCGTACACCTTCATTTGCGATCAAAAGTCTTTCTTTGTCTCTTCATAAGACAGAATTTTATACTTATTTTAGATGCAATCTTGAACGAGCATACCAATGTACATAGGCCACAAAATGCTTAAATTACATTAGTGAAATAGATTGAAGTTTCATCCTGGAACAAGAAATCTAAAGAAAGAAAACTTTACATATAACTTTTATTTTAAAAAAATTATAAAAATCAAAAAATCAAGTAAAACGTAATTGCAACTCAAAACACGAAAAAACAAAAGGTGAAAAAGCTGTTATAGGATAAAATATAAGCAAAAAACGTGAATTAAAGAGAGGCAGGGGTTCTAGTAAACAATTCCATTGGGAGGGAAGGATTTTTCAGACATAATTTTAAGCCATATTATGAGCTAGGTCTGAGATGTTTCAATGAAAATGTCACGTTTCTTTGAGCCAACTCTATGCTTATTCATGTCAAGGTGACAATATGCGGCTGGCCCACCCTAGAAAACAATTCCAGATGGGACTGGTTGCTATTAGAGGTAAATTTAATCCATATGAAGAAATATCTCCGAGAGATCTTAATAAAATACCTTGTTTCTATTGCTCTATTAAGTGCACCTGCGTGTTAAATTCCAATAATTTAAATTTTGATATTAACAAATCACATTTAGGAAAATGAAACACGCAAAAGAAGAAAAATGAGACACATTTTTTGGATTTCGTTATTTCTGAGAGGTTTTAATGAAAATGCCACGTTTCTTTAAGCCAAGACTATCTACATTAACACCACAGTGGCAATATGTGGCTAGCCCACCCTATCAAGCATTTCCAGAGAGGGAGTGTTGTTATTAAAGGAAAATTTAAGCAAAATTGCGATATAAATTTCTGGGAGATCCTAATGAAAATGTCATATGTCTTTGACTGGGTGTTAGATTTTAGTACCCCTCCATCGAAAAAAATCTTTTCACCTCCCACCTTAACTTTAAGCTGTAGAAGGTGTTAGTCTAAGGCAATTCACGTCACCATGGGAAACAATGGATGAGACATGGCACCTTCTGGCTCCTATCATCATTCCAAAGGCATTTTCGGGCATTTACCTGCAAAAACATCCGTTTACACAATAAACCTTTGTTCAAACTTAGTGAAAATCCCCAATAGGGACATACATGAAGTAGAGTTTTATCTATGAACTAACAGTATTCAAAAATTTTCTTCGATTTCTTTTTAATTTTGTTTTAGGACAAAAGGAGCTACTAGAGTCTGAGATAGGTCGTTAAGATTTTTTTTAAAAATCCAGAGAGAGATGAGCTGTATTTTCTTTCAAAACCCACACAGACACACAAACATACACACAAAACCACACACACACACACATACATATACACACTCACATACGCACAAATATACGCACACATACACATACACATACACACACACACACACACACACACACACACACACACACACACACACACACACACACAAACACACACTCAAACACATACACAGACAACCTGAGAGGTCTTAATAAAAATGCCACGTTTGTTTGACTGGGTATTAGATTTCAGTCCCCCTCCACCTTAACTTTAAGCTGCAGAACGTGTTAATCCAAGGCTATTCAGGTCACCGTGGCAATCTATGGATGGAAAGCGCCACCCTCTGACATCCTTCATCATTCCAAAGGCATTTTTCAGGCATTTTTCTGCAAGAATATCCGTTTCCACAAGAACCAATCGTTTAAACTTAATCAAAAACCCCAATAGGGAAATACATGGAGTAGGGTTTTATCTAGGAACTAACAGTGTTTAGAACTTTCCTTCGATTTTTTCACACAGAGAGACACAAACACACAAAAACATACAGACACATACACACAGACGCACATACACACACACACACAAACACACACACACACACACACACACACACTGATTCCCTCCCGTATTGATTGCTAGGGTGGGATAGCCACATATCGACACGGTGGCGTGAATATACATAGTCATGGCTAAAAGAAACGTAGCAATTTGATTAAAACCTCTCAGAAATAACCGAATGAAGCAATGTACCTTTTTTTCATTTGTGAGTTTCTTTTTTCGAAATATGATCTTGCTAGCATCAAGATTAAAATTAATCGAACGTAATAGGCAGGTGCATCAAATAGAACACTAGAAAAGAGGCATTTTCATTAAGACCTTTCTGAAATATCTCTTAATATGGCTTAAATTTACATCTAATATCAAGCCACCCCACTCTGGACTTGCTTTCTAGGGTGGGCCTACAATATATTGTCACAGCGACGTGAATATACATAGTCTTGGCTCAAAGAAACATGACATATTCATTAAAATCTCCCGGAAATAGCCGGGTGCAAAAAATTATTCTGTTTTTTCTTCGTTTGCGAATTTCATCAAAATTTTATTTTGCTAGGATCAAGATTTAAACTAATTGAATGTAAGTGGTAGGCGCACCCAATAGAGCAACAGAAAAGAGGCATTTTCGTTAAGACCCCTCAAAAATATCTCTTAATATGGCTCAAATTTACCTATAATAACAACTCTCCCTTCTGGAATTGCTTACTAGGGTGGGATAGTCACAGACTGCCACAGTGACGTGAATACACATTGTGTTAGCTAGAAGATATGTGGTACCTTATGTAAAACCTCTCAGAAATAGCAGGGTACTTTCTTGACCTCACTTGATGGTAGCTGTTCAACCCATTCATAATCTTTATCGAGGCTTAGATCCGTACAAACGCATCTAAATAAAAAACACGGGGAGCTATATTAACCGGGTTCACCCCCGGACTTAACCCACCTTACACTCATTATTCTCTGGGGCCTGTTCTAAGTCCACTAACGACTCAATATCTTCATAGAGGTTGTAGGCCCCTTGAGATGTTGGTATGTGAACTCAAAAAATAATATGAGCTTTTTAGCTCATTGAAACACTCTTGATTTCGTCCTGTAAAATAATTTATATCAGACTTAAGGAGAATATTTGTCTGAAAATCAGTTGGAAGTTTGCTTATACTTAGGAGTGAACGTCCAGAGCTAGAAGGACCTTACTAGCAACTATAAGTGTAATGACCTGAAATTATATCATACATGGTCCCAAAGCAGCCCTTCGCATGTATTGAGACCACACTGCCAGTTATCGGTTTAAAGAACATAAAAGCACCCCCAAATGGACCATTCGGGTTCATAGTATCCACACTACCAGTGAAGAATCAAACAGAAATTAAAAAATAAAATGGGTAAGTTGTCTCCCTCTTTACGTTTCAGGTATTATGATGTTCTTAAGTCTTAAAAAACTTACGGAAGGGGAGTTTGTGTCCAATGTCAGGGGTCCTTCCCCAAAGACGTCCATCAGCAGATCCTTGATCCTTTCAAGCATTTCAGGCGCAGCCTGAAAAATAGAATAATTTGTTTATTCCCTTGAGGCATTTATGATTTTAAGCTAATAAAAACAACTTATATTATTCTGGAATAGAATATAAATCTAATGGCCAGTGGGTCCTCAGAACCTTCAGAACAAACAGGCCAGAACCCGTTATTAACCTGAAAAGAATGGTATATTTTCATTGTTGTGAAAAAACCAATGGGTAGTGCCCTTAAATCCCCTTCTTAGAGGGAAAAGTAGAGTGTCTTATATTTAGCTATTTCCCTGGGGTCTTCCGTCAAAACTATCGACAGGGAGCCCTCTATAATAAACTAAAAGGAATGTGCCACTTTTGAAAGATGGGTAACATCATCCATATTTTTGATAATTCTCAGAAACATTTAAAAGCCTTTATTAACGTGAAAATAATGGATTATTTTTAGGATAGGGCAATAATATTAAACCCCCCTCTCAGAAGGACCGAACAAAGTTCCCAACATCCTATTTATTTCTCCATTTGCTAGTCAGAAAAAGAATATATATTAGTTAGAAAAAGCGGTAAGTTTTTTTCCGGTAATAAATAAGCTTTATGAAAGAATATCAATAAATTTACTCTTACATTAAGATCGGTAGCTCCACCTTCGTATTGCACAAGTGACACAGCTCCCAAAGTCCCCGCAGCTTGACTGCAATGGGTCTTGGGGGCCAAACGGGTAGCATCATGGCCTTGCATGGGGAGCACAGGCCCTGATGGAGTGGCACACACATTGACCGAAGGTCTAGAAGGGCTCTCATCATGGCCGTGTATTGGGGCCGTTGGTCTCGATGGGCTGGCATGCACAATGACCGAAGTTCTTGAGGGGGAAACATTCTCCCCGCTTTGCATAATCCTTGGCTTCTTTTGGGATGGAGGCTGAGAATTTTCCTTAAAAAGAAATAAAATTTTAGTTTTCCATTTAGTGAAAAATGAAAAATACATCTTATGAAAATTAGTTTTTATAAAAAGGATATATATGGTTAATCTTGTTACTAACCTCATTGCTCCTCTGCCCATCCTGAAAGTACCCCCCCCCCAAAAAAAAAAATGTCGTAATGATAAGGTACTATGGATAGCAAATATAGCAAAAGAAAACATATGAGCTATAGATATTTTATATAAGTGCGTTTAAATTAATAAAAAAAAAATCAAGAATAAATCACGCTCCTTTCCCTGCTGCCTACTTATTTTCCTTCCTTCTCTATCATTGTCAGAAACCTTCCCTCAACAACATAAATTGTCAACTTTATATGCAAGTATTTAAGCATAGAAGTAGTCTTCACGAGAACAAAAGAAATGTTTCTAAAGAAAAGTAAAAGCTTCGAAAAATTTGGCATTATTAAGCTGTCTGAGAATTTTTGTCCTTCAATTCCAGGTCAAGAATTCGAAATCCAGATCACAATGCAGCAATCAATTGAGAAAACAGTGTTTCGTTTGCATCCAAGTACATTGATTTACAGTTGTTACCTTAAAGAGGGATAAAATAGCCAGGTAAATGCTTCAAAATATCTTACCAGGACAAGTCTGCAAACCCCATCTCATTTTCTTAACCTAATCTCCTTTTTCAAGATAGTGAAAAGTAGTATTTTTTTAGGATGATGGTACTCTGTATATATATATATATATATATATATATATATATATATATATATATATATATATATATATATATATATATATATATATATATATATATATATATATATATATATATATAATACACTAGAGGTAAGAAGCTACAGAATAAGTAAACTTCAGGGTTACATCTGACCCCATCCCGGAGGGAGGGGTTCTCAAATAATTCGATATTACTGTCAAGAAAGGACGCTTGTTTGCTATTTTTTAGCATAAGGAAGGAATTTTTATCCACCCCTTTCATTTAGCACATTGATAGGTTACATTTTTCGGACCATTTCGCACTAAAATCAAAGGATTGTGTTTAACCATAACACCCCAATTTGCAATTCGCTTGTATTATCATAGTCTTCAAATTTGCCAGCTGGTAAGAACTCCTTCACGCAATTATCAGAAGAGCAGCTGTCCGGCGGAAAGTAAGTCTTTACAGGATGGAAGCCATCATGAATGGTTTAATCCAGCGTACCTGTATATACCTTTATTTCACCAACCTGCTAGAATATGCTTCGATTTTTAGATGTTTATCTAATATAGAGAATTATTATATTTAGCTGAATTTTGGTATACACACCTTATTTTTTGGTGGAGGGATGGTATAGAAAGAGGCTTACCATTATACAAGCAGAGTTCCAATCCTTTTTCAAATATCTGTAGGAATCCATGTTTAGAAAGATGTATCACCTTCAAAATCATATGTAAGACTGATGGGGAAGTTCGTTCAATACCCGTTTTTATACCCCGTGGACAGAGTTTATAGGAAAATCAATAGTCTTTCTGGCGGTCCTGGCCATCGAAAGTGGCGGCGAAAATCCCTTGTTTGCTGATACAAAATGGCAGAAAAGCATGAAAATATTGGGTGATGATGATGAACACGCCCTTACTTGAGGGAGGACTCTTGTGGGTTGCTAAACATAACCACCAAAGAAATCTTGATTTGGTGGTAGTGTTTTTTTGTTAACAGTCAAAGCCTATCATGTAACAATCAAAAAAATCTTGGAGCAAAGAAGCCCTCGTAGGTTTTTAGGCATAATACCTAAGCAAATCCTGATTTTGCGGGGACACTGAAGGTTTTTTTTAAGAATCAGAGAAAATAGTATGTAACAAGCAAACATAACATGCAAAAGTAAACACTCCCTACGACGGAACATGCACCTGCGTCTGGAAGAAGTTTCTAAAAAAAGGTCTTTGTATCGGAATTTGAAGGGATAGGGCCCCACTCAAAGTCATTATGCTGTCACTACTGTTACTAGCTCAGGTTGCCTAAGAACTAGACATAGGAAATGTGCTGGGAATTCCCAGAGTCTTATTGTTAATCTGGTCTGACGTGACCTTTACTTATAGCTTACTTCGTCAGAAGTGAGAGAGTTCGTAGTATTTTTTGGCCGAGAGTGACAGTTTTTGTAGCTATGGTCAGAATCTAAGACCGCTTTTCTAACCTAAACACGGCTGGATGGTTAGCTACGCCTGAAACTAAGAAACTAATATGAAACTCTATGAAACTAAGCAATATAGCAAATCAGTGCATTTTTTTAAACAAAAAATAATCTAACAGAGCTATGGACAGTCTAATCACAAGCGATAAGGAAAGGCCCACATTGCTAGAACCAAATCTACTGCGAACTTAATCTGTTGGACAAATTATGAGAATCAAAGCGATACAATTTACAAATTAGTGTAACCTCGCTAGTCTACCCCAATTCAAAACTGTGATATGACAAGTGAATAAACTATTTAAATTATTTAGTCGGTTGACAAACTAAGAAATGAGCAAAATTTTTAGTACGTGGACACTTTTTCTTCAAAGAATTTCATGTTCTCCCGCGTTTATGAACGCAGATTTCATAATTTGTTTCCCCGCGTGTATAAAAACATTCCTGAAACTTAAGCGTGGCTCATTGTAGGCTAACTTCAAATACAAAAAAAAATATCTTATCGAAAAAAACAACTGGTGTACTCATTTTATCTACTATTTAAAAGGTCAAAGCTTCGTTCAGAGGTACGAATTCCACTAACGAGCTCAACTAAAACGATAAGAGAAATTCAGCTTAGGCAACAGAAACCTTATGCTTGGAATTTCTATGCAAGTACTAAATCAGAACAGTTTCTAAGCTATTAAACATAAGTATTTCACAGCTTTTGGTCATTAGTTTTCATATAGACTAAGGAAAGGATTACACAGCTTTTGTATTGTTTTAATAAAAAGAATAATTTGTTCTTGCATATTGCGTCAGCGACTTCAATATAAATCCTGTTTCCAATGTTGGATGGTCAACTCCGTCACAAGAAGTAATCTAAAGGGAAGTCTCTCTATTGTTGGCAAAGCTCCCTGCATAAAAATCATTTCAATAAAATTATGGTCCCAAAAGTGGCGAACCTCTCGTGAAGAGCAGCACTAGCATCGGGCTGCCATTAAAAACTGACATTTGGTGGAAATTTGTTTTAGGAGGATTATAAATTTGCAGGATATACGAAAATTTAAGCTGGAAGTTAAGTGACTAAATATATTTATGTTGTTTAAAAGCGGTCAAAAATCTCCAAGAAGGAATAAAATTCTTATAGAAACCATCACATACTCTCCCCCCCCCCCCGCCGGGGGGGAGAGTTCTGCACTTTGAGTTTCTGCACTTGAGAAACAGTAAATAAAACCTATGCCGCATAAAATGAGACGATAGTCTCATTCAACTCGAAAGTTGAAGTATATTTCTTTTTATATCTAAAACATGAATAAAAGTCGATTTGGAATATAAATCCTGTTTAGCAATAATAAAAAAGGATAATCAGGCTTACAAAATAAAAGTTAAAAATAAAACCTGTCGCTCGACATTTTATCTTGTTTGTGGCATATTAATTTTTTTCATTTTCACAGACAAATCATAGATCTTGACTAGGTGAAATTTTTCTACTTTAAGGGGTTAAAGTCATAGGCAAGCGGCCCACGTAAGCATTTCTATGAAAGCTCAAAACGTTCTTTATGACAGACTAGTTTTTTCCTCGTCACAAATATTGGTTCGATCATATTCAAACATTAGCTCCCTTTATTGCTGTAGCACGAGGCCTTCGCCATTAGCACTTCCTGGCAACAACACAGAGTTCAGAAAAACTAACGTTGCTGTAAGGAGTATTACATGCAAAATTTCGCCAAAAGCCATGATCCGTGAGATTTTTTTGTGCACACCATTTTACGGCACTAAATGTTTTAGTTTTTCTATTGGTGGTTTTTCTAGTAATTTTTTTTGTGAGATTGGAACAGAAAGACAGAGAAGACTGTGACCATACCAAAGGCATAGGTAGGCGCACAATAAACTGATATATTCTCTGCCACAAAAAGAATACCACTATATCCAATAATTCTCATGCTGCTCAGAAACATAGGTTAATTTCCCAATAGCCCTCATAAAATACAGAACAGAAAGATTTTTTTATTCAAACAAATGTTTCATTTCTCCAAAATACCTCTAGAGGAAGGAACTTGCACCCCCTGACTTCCCTGCTGTGATAAGAAGTTTTGTGTGTAATTTATTGACAAAAGGTTTAAGAGAGAATCGTAAGTTACAAACCAATTTTGTAGTGTTGTTGAATGGGGTGCACCCAACACGTAAGCACTCTATACGCCCAAGCACAGTATGATTGTGACCTAGCAAGCTCTTTTAAACTAACAGAGATATATGGTTTACTAGCATTTTGGATAGTATATTTTTAACCTCCAAAAATATGGCTTGACTGGCATGCTACGAGTCATTGCTTTTCTAGTGAAGCCTAGTTTTCACTGGTAAAAAAGGCTACAAAGCAAGATTTTCAGGTCCGTGTCAAGTATGTTAAGCGGCCACATCTCCAAATAACATATGACATTGTATACTCCAAACAGTGAGGTAAAACATTAAAATCAAACGTTCAAACTTTTTCTTAAATTCCAGTTAATGATACAGTTGATTTTTTGTATTTAATGGAAGAATTACTGAATCTGACACAGATACTCTGAACAAAGAGAAGTTACCATTTCGGCAATAAGCCCCTAGCACAATTTTTGAAATTCATAAGCACCAAGAGTCACAAGCTTATGCTCAAGTCAGGTTAGCTTCAGATTTTATACAAAATACACATTACCTACGATTACTTTCAGTAATGGCGTACTTGATTACCTGAAGCCGGAAATAGTAAACCTAAGGCTTGCATTCCTTTTAAAGTGATGTCCTTTGCTCGGCTTCGCAAGCCTCATCAGGTGTCTGGTAGTAGCCTTATTTCAGATACCAAGATTTACCAGAACCTAAACTATAAGGTCACAAAAAAAACCGTAGAGATATTATCACTACAAGTGTCACATGATGTACAAAAACGGCTAAAAAACAAACAGTCTCAGAACTGGCACAATTTATCATATACAATGCTACAGGTACCATAACTGACCATCAGTCCAACCCTTTATTCCCGAAAAGACCTGGTACTATAAAGCAAAGAACCATGCTTAGGCCCCTGTAAACTTTTGAGTGTGAGTCTCGGAACAGAAAACATGAAACCTATCTTTAATGGAAAATGGGTCGATTTTATTTTTAAAATTTATATTGGATTCTAGAGGCCTGGGACACGGGTTTGTGGAATATATGTTGCTCTGTCCTTTGGAAATGAGAATCAGAAGAACTAGGTTTATAATACCAGAAATTAGAACTCGGACAGTTTGAATATAGTAGAACGTGTTTCTAAGAACCTTGGAAATCGTTTTATATACGGATTTCTAAAGTGTTACAGGTAGTTTCTCTCGTATGGAACTTCTGTAAAGGGTTTTATTTTCCAAACCATGTATGTAGAACTTAGTAGAATAAATGAATAGTTTATAGTACAGACAGTCTTCTTCTATCTCCTCCCACGTCGACCCTTAGCTCTGCAAGATTCGGCTACACCCTTACGAGTACACGCATACCAATATTAGCTGATATCAATGTAAACCCAGTCATCACCAGAAAGGTATAGTAGAAAGATTTACACCCCAAATGCTGGTCTATTCCATTGCTCGAGACTACCCCTATACGAAGGAACTGACACTCCTTCAACTTTCTGTTTAAACGGCAAAAACAGGTTATTTTCTTCAAACACAAAAATGAAATCAAAAACTTAATTTTATTCCGATTTCAACAACATTAGTTACGAACAATTCAAGCAGCCTAAATCCGTATAAACAATATCATCCGAACATACATCCTTCTCGGCTGACTTAAGGCCTAATTAAAAGAACGAAAATTTAAAAGACAAAGCAAACACAATAAGACAGAACTTTAATAAAAAGGTGACCGCATCAAATACAAGGAAAGCTAACCTATTCCTTTTCCCCTCTAGTGTCTAATATTTTTTATTGGATTTAATTGTTTGTTTTTTTTACTCTTTTTTGACCAAAGATCCTACCTCTAATTCACAATCGCCGTCACTTCCCCTCAAAACAAAAACTTTAGCCAAGACTATGGTTCTTTAACTCTACCAATCTCTTTCCTCCCACTCCAAAAAATCCTATCTTGAAAGCAATATTTTACAGTGTTTCATGTTGATCAAGGCAATCCATACCAAAGCCCTGAAGCTTCACAATTCTCGGTAAAAACACATTATATATTTTTTTTCCGATTAAAAAAAGTCTTTCAGTCATAAAGCAAGAAGATCTCGGCGAAGCCTATAACACTTCTAATCGCTTTAATATTCCAAAAGACCTAAATTTACATCGAAACAAAGTGATAAAACAGAATTAAACACGTTTTCAAAAAACACAGCCAGAGATCTCTAAAATTTCCCAAGAAGTTCGAATAAGTAATAGCGATAAAATACAAAATAACGTTATGGTAAAAAAAAAAAAAACTAGCAAAGTTTAAGGTTTCATGTAAGAGCAGAGCTTTTTGTAAACCAAGGATTGGGTTTTCTAGGTAAACTTATGCTAGTTTTAAAAAATACAGTATTATTTTTTACCCTATGACAGGCAAATTTAAGTGTGCTAGTATCTTCTTTGACGAACACGGATTGATTTGAGCTTCAATCTAATGTTACGAGTTATGAAAGAGACTAGACTGAGTAAATCAACCCTGATTATGACAAAAAAATGCACCGTATTAATCCTTCTTTCATGGTTATAACCACCATTAAAAGTTAATAGCACATTTCTGAAAGCTACATGCCTAAAGGCCCCCCTCAAAAAGAAACAGATGAATGAAAGCCCTACTTAGGACCCATGTAGGTTAGCAAAGTCAATTCCTGGCTTCAACTGATCACATTTCCATACCTGAATACTTTATTGTTAAAAACACTTCTCTTGTTCAAGAAGTACATGACAATAATTCAAGAGCGTTCTTTTGTGACTTAAATAAGGCTCGTATTACAAACCCAAGTGTTGTTCTTGCAAAACAATAAAACGTACATTGGCAGCGCAAGACATCCTCAGTGGAAATCGAGATAGTGTACCATAGAAATGAAGATATATTCATTTCTATATTAGAAATGAAATTATTTTTATTATATTAGAAACCAAAAAAAAATTGGCTTTCTAAAAAAAAGCCCAAAAAACTATTTTGTTTTTCTGAACAACTTGAAATTATTATCGTATATCCAGGTTTCTCCTAAAAATTGTTGACTATCAATAATTATCCTCGACATCGACATCGACAAAATAATTGTTAGTACAACTATAAGTTAACATAACTGATATTTTAGAGAAGCGGGTATTACAAGATTTTTTTCGGGATAGGGGCAACAAATTCGTTCGATTACTCTCTTCTGTGTGCAGAGATTATGGCTCCTATGTTTTTTCACTTTAAGAACCAGAATAGGTACCAGTTTTGAGTTCTTTTCTCCCAAACGTGAATTAAAGGCTAGTTCCTTTTAGTTAGTCTATTATAGTTCCACCCATTGGAGACGAAGTTTAAATGAAGCGGCCATAACAATAGCACGAATTGAGAATGAAGTAAACAACCAGAATTAGAATACCAGGTCACATAAAAAAAAAAAAAAAAATTAAAAGCAATTTCGAGGTGTATCTAAAAGTAGCTAAAAATACCTCTCAGTGGACATATACTTATTTATTCGGAAATAAAGAACCATAGATATACTGCAATTTGAACCCTAAGAACATTTTAGTAAAGATAAAGAAACTATGGAAACTTATTTATCCAAGTTAATTCTTTACAAAACATTTAACATGATTATATTAATAATAACAGAGTTATTTAATGTCCATAAAATCTGGGTTCATATTTGTCGTCTTTCCTTTCCTGACTGAATGATGGTTTAGTCTTGGCTAATAGGTAAAACTATAGGAGTTAGGACAAAGACCTTTTGGAAATATATCAAACAACTTTTTTTGAAAGCATTGAAACTTATATTCGTAAACCATTGGGTTAAGGAGAACCTGTTCGCAAAAAAAATTGGTTTTCTAAAAAAAAGCCCAAAAAACTATTTTGTTTTTCTGAACAACTTGAAATTATTATCATAATTTCCAGGATCAAGGGAACCCAAATGCAAGAAAACAAACTTCAAAACTGGTTAACAAAAAAATGGGCCTACCCCGCTCCCTTAATGTCATTTTTTCCCCTCCAGTTTGTGTATTTTTTCACAAACAAATCATCATTCAATGTAAAAATAAAAAATGATATAACTAAGTGAAACAGTGAAATGGCCTATGTGCATAGATTAGTGGACTCTGTATGTATAGTCCTAAAACAGTAGGACAATCCTTGGTTATTAGAAAGCATACTGGTATTTTTTATTGAAAAATCACTTTCTTTATTTTTGTTTCTGCAAGCAAATAAGGTAATAAAAGTGCACTGAAGCTTTAATATAAGTTACTCCAAAATATTGATCTCCAGAAGATTTTACGAGGCAGCAGGAGACAAAACACGCGTAAGTATTTTTCTAGGACAAAATATTCCCTAGTTTCTCAGGGGCTGCTCTTAGACTAATCTTAACAAAATCCCTTTCTCCCTCCCTATGTGCAGATATCAATACATCTAAATGTTATAAAGTTCAAATGCGTTTTTCCTACTGTCAAGCGTAAACCCAAAGAATTTCAATAAGCTGTCTCTGAAAGACCAGATATCTTTTAGAGAGAAGGGCTATACAATTTAGATTGGAGGAAAAGTGATAGTGACAGTAATGATAATAGTCGGAGGCAAATTCATAGATAATTTAAGGTACATTCATGCATCACTGAGAAAAGAAAATATACAGATATTAGAAGTACGCAATAAATTTCTTAGCGAAAAGCCCCGAAATCGGAAAGCCTTTTATTTGTCAACCAAAAATGCCATGGGAATGTAAGGGAAAAACAAACTAAGTGGCAAGATAATTATATTTTGATTCGCAAATGAATCTACTGAATCACAATTGGCGTCCTAGTAAAGACTAATTAGTCCGAGGAAAAAATGTCCAAAAAACCAAATGACAGCTACAATTTCATAAAAAGATTTAAAACAACACCCAAGCTAACAACACGTGCAAAAGTCAGATCCATTCACGAGTCTTCTTTGTTGCAAAATATTTGTTCAAACTATCTAATACCTTTATCACTGGAATTCAATGTTTCTCTATAATTTCGCAGGAAGCTTGAAGTAAGTGCTTTCAATTCGGCCCATTGACTCATCAAGAAAGCAATGCAGATTACAACAACACAAGTAATAAGAGTATGCAGCCTATTTCGGAACAATGGCAATATAGCATTTGATAGATTAGCAACAACAACTAAAATCACTTGCAACACCGTCAGAAGTATAGTGAAAATCTTGGCAATCGCGCCCCTAGTAAAGCCATTTTCAATTCTATCAAATGATACGTATTGCTGGGTATAAGCAGCTTGATGTTCAAGTTTTGCAATTCGTGTAAGACAAGTCTCAAGCATTTCATGGATATCCCTCACCCTTTCTTCAGACTGATAATTGACCTTATCCTCCATGTCGTTTACACCCTGACGAAGAGACGAAACTTCACTTTGGTGAAGATCAGAGAGATCATTTACTTGTTCTTCAAGCCTTTCCAGCCTATACCTCATTTCTTGGAGTGCTTGACTGACAAACAAGTTATCACTTTGTGTACTGGCTTTCAAAGACTCAATTTCTTCACGAAGCTTCTCACTCTCACTCCTCAAGTCTTTTAATTCACTCCACACAGTTTCCATCTCCAGGGAAAATTGATGATTTGGTGAGATTTGATTGACAACATTTTCACTAGTTGCTGAGCTTCCGCATTCAGACCCTTCTTCTGATGTATATTTGGTGCCACCAGATCCACCATGAGAGGTGGTATGAATAGTAACCGAACTTGATCCTTTCTCTGCAGTTGACAGTTCATCACCGTCAGCCTTTTCAGCTTTGAGGTCACTAACATTATCAGCACTTCCAAATTTACTTTTTATCATATTAGCAAGTTCTTTTGGCCTCCCTGTTAGTCCAGTGACGCCTTCACGTATGTTACCTCCTACGTATCGCAAGCCTTCCTTAATTCCATGTTTTGGTTTGGACAAAGGTACACCACTTGTCAAAAAATCTTCTAATTTCTTATTATATGACTCGCATTTCCGTTGAAGCTGGCTTATCGCATGGGACGTCTTTAAATTGCGTTTTTCAAAGGTCTGTTTGATTTTTGTCAATTGCGCCTTGTCACTAATTGAACCAGATAACTGCAAATATTCGTTTACATTTTTGTCTTTTTCAGATTGGAGTTCCTTTATTTTTTCCTTAGATTTGTTCAACTTTGAAATTATTACATCATATGCATATTTTTGCTTCTCAGAGATCAATGAATCATTTTCGTCAATACCATCATTTACAGATTCGTTCCCTTCTTCAAGAACCACCGACCCGTCTGCAGCAAGTGACAAACTAGACGTGGTTGGTGTAATATCCTCTGACAGATTATTCGGATTAGAACGAGACCGCTCTGGCTTTGGTATAGCCAGATCATTTTTGCGCGAAAGAAACGAAATGAATCCTGAATTATTTCTCGCAGGGGAAGTACTTCTACTGTTTGGCTGACGGTCATTGGCCAATGTATTTAACTTGTCCATGACGTAACCTAAAATGAAATCAAGCAATTACCATTGAAAGAAATTAAAAAACCAATGAAGCGTTGGAATAGGGAAAGAATTATTTTGTCTACTGCGTTGACTTACATAGTTATTCATTATTGAAAAGTGATTCATAATTTGTTGCATTAATCTTTGAATGTGATTTATGTTTGACTTCGTTTTGTTTTTTCTTTTATTAAAACAAAAGAAGAATTATCCTGAAGAAATTTAACTCAACCTAGAAAACATATTCTTAAAAAGCAACAGCTTTATTACATGAAATCACCTAATAGTGTTTTTTGGCAAAAGATTGAATGACCTTCGAAAAAAAAAACATTACATTTACTAGATAATTAGATCCAACCTTTTTCCCCTTTTAAATCGCAAATAATGTCAGCTTCTATCAATGAAATTGGTCAAATGCTTGAATTCATTTTAGGTTAAAATTAAACCATAAAACACAACCTACTATTAGCTTATCAATAGAACACAACTCAAAACAACAAAAATTTCTGGATTTTCCTATTTTTTGCAACAATTTTGAAAACAAGTATAAAAGATGTTCTAAACGTTCATTCAATGCGATAGGAAAAACCAAAAAAAAAATCAACTAAAACCCTATGCAAATTCGATTCAGAAATTCAGTGGGATTATTGTCTTTTGTTTTAATTGCTCAAAATCGACGATGCTCTAAAACTTACTGAATATATTCAAAAGAGAGAAATAAGGAACACCAACTACAGATCGGGTCAGACCCAAGCTGGAGACCCAACAAAAATGAAGATGGGAAAATCATGCACTACTTGGGGAAAAACACTATGCTTTTGTGTCAAAATATCTTCTCTTTTAAACTTTTTTGGTCTTCTTGCTTGTACCCCCCCCCCCTCCCCACCCACCCTCTCCATAAAAAATCCGGCACAGATCATTATTACTCTTAAGCGCTTAAATTGTGTGGATCTACTTCAAAAATTCTTCTTTGGTCTTCCGGATGTCTAAGTCTTTGTGAAGAAGCAGTAATCCACTTCAGTCACGATTGCAGCAGTAGCTGCGGTCTAGTAAGTAATTTAGTAAGGAATGGACCACGGCCCATAGTCAACTGGAACTGTCAACGGGAGAGAAAGGATCAAGAAAAAAATTTGAAAAAATTAAAAGAGAGACAAGAAATAAAAGAAAGAAATATGATTCACATATTCTCTGTTATGGTGGAAAGTAAAATTTTGAATAATTACAAAACTACGAGAAGAAGAAACAGTTTAGGTGGAACAAAGGGGTCCAGGACCAATTGGAAATAACCAGAGATAATCGAAAGGTAGAATTGGACTACAACGGGTAGTGGAAAGGTTGGGAAGCATTAAATTTTTGGTTGGATTGGAAAGACTTGGGAAGGAATCTGGAATTAGCCCTACCGGCCCTAAGGGGAATTTGGTCTCTTTTGAGCAGAAGGAGCGCCTTCAGGGAACCATAAATGATAGCCGGTTCCCTCAACGCACAACTGGTGGACCAGCTGCGATCCCATTACAGAGACTTTGCCTTTCCAATTTTGAATCTCAGGGAGATACTCTATCCCACTACCATTCACTTCATATTTCATCCGAACCTTTGCCGAATAACGCCATTTGCTGTTCTTACGTTTCATGGGAACCAACAATCATTTCCTACAAACCTTATTGTTTGAACTACGTATCTAGGTTTCATCTTCAGCTAGCATCAACGCACATTCTTCATACAATTATTCCAAGGGGTGGGATCCGCAAAAACTGATTCACGGTTCATTTAGACTTTTGCCTGATTTCCATGTACTCCTATCATTTTCATAGATCCTTGTATTTTCGGCCATTGATGATTTCAAGTAATTCCAAGAGGCCATTGACGTTTTAATTGAGATGTGGGGTTTGTTAACCATTGGAGGGTATTGGAGGGTTAGATTAGCCAATCTCTCTTTGGCAACTGGCATCATCGCATATGCCAGACCCTGATTCTCGACTCCTCTCAAAAGTAAGTTCTTGAGAGCAAGAAAATTTCTGATTGAATTGGGCTAATAGACTTTGATTAGTGAGGACCCAAAACCTATATGATTTCTTTGACTTTTTCCATTATGCTGGTTGGGTGGATATGAATTGCCCTTAGGCCATGCGTGAAAATGGTTAGATAAATTAGCACAATTATGTTCCATAAATGTCGTGGGTCTTCCTTCTTTAAAATTCCAAACTTGATGAGGAGCGCTGTACAGCCAGCAGCTTTGATTTGCTTGGCAGAGACATGTGGATGGCGACAGATCCAGAGCCAAGTCGTGAGAATCAGCAGCATAAACATTGGACTGTGGCCATTTATCTCACGGAGGAGATGTTGGGGTAGTGCCATTTTTCTTTTCCAAATGAACATCTCTTTTCCTTTTTGCTAAGACTTACTATAATAATAAAAATACAATTTTCAAGTTAAATTCTCATTGTAAAAGCAAAAATTTCACAGAAGAAAATAAATGGGCTTTATATTATTATCCCATGAGTCACGCACAAGTGAGTTAAACCTTAGCCCACTGATTTCTAATTTATGGGTACTGTAAATTCATTTCTGTGTCTGATCCGTTGGATGTTCCCGCGTTGCAATACGCTACACTCGAGGCGACCCTTTCTTTTTATGAATATAGATATTTTGCAGTTAACCTGTATTGAGAGTCCATATTCAAAGTTCTTCTCAGTTAGTTATTAGAAAGAGTGTTGTAGTTGACATGGGAAAATAAAAGTGAGTTATTTTCCACAACTATATGAGATTATTTTTCCCTGAGCGCTGCTGGGGATTAGGAAAAGAGTATTGAGAATCATCGTCATTGTAGTGTCAACAGGAGAAGCCATTCCCCCTCTAAAGACATATTTATAAGGGTATTTGGGGTGACAGAGGTCAAGACACCTCAGGCCAAATATCATGGCCCCTATCTCTCCCCCACAGCTAGTATACTTGTCATATTCCCACTGTCTGTAATATCAGTGCGGAAGAGCTTGTAGAACCTTTTGAACCGCTCGATCGCATTACAAAACTCTAGCGGGGACCAGTAGTGATATTTATTTTACTAAGCCACATACAACACCACAGCTCAATCATTACAGGTATTAAGGTGGAACTTTGCGGAATGTCGAGGGACATGTTAAATTAAACCTAATGATGCTATGCGCATCCTGTTTTTGAAAAAAGTGTACTGCAATATCACAAGAACAGCTAAGGTTATTAAGTTTAAACTTTTAGGTCATGTTGAGGAAGGTGTTAAAAAGTGGTCAAAGTGCAACTCGTCCCCCTGTCATTCCCTTTTTAGCCGCCCTCCGTCCAAATATATCTGATAACAATTTTAGAATAGCTATCTTGTTCAAAATAGTCGAAAAGTCAAAAACTATACCTCCATTGATAACTTAACCCCACAGCCCCTGGGGCAAGTGTTGTAACTTACATAAGTTGTCCATTGTTAATATACAAGGTCCGTTATTGGTGAAAAGTAGTATTTTGATCCTGAGTTTCCAAAAAGGCTAAGGATATTAAGGTAATTTTTTTTGAAAATATTGAGGGTGGACAAACAAAATAAAAAAGCACACAATATGCAGGAGGGCTTCAAAAGGACACAACAGCAATATCTAAGGAACGGCTAAGAATATTAAGTTGAAACTTTAAAAGCATATTGAAAGAAATGTTGAAAAGGGAACAAAAGACAGCCCCCCTCGCCCCTCTTTCTCTTTTAGATTCTCCCCTTAGCACTGATAGAGATCTTAAAAACAGATTTGATTCGAAATAATCAAAATGTCTAATAGCTAAGCTTCTGCGGATGCCATAACCCACAGCAAGGAATCTAAATTATGCAATTCATCCATTTTTTACATGAAGGATTTATCATAAGGAAAGGGGGGAATGTTTGATCATTGGTGTGTCCAAAAATACTAAGGATATTGAGGTAAAATTTCAGAAAATGCCGAGGGGTATGTTGAGTTAAATCAAAAGAAACTACATTTGTCAAAGACATTAATACGGCCTATTTGAAATATCTTAGGAACAGGTAGGAGCATTAACTTGAAACTTCCAGGACCAATACTACTGCTACAACAACTGCGGCTACAAATGAGACTGGTTGTGACTGCAATTGTGACTACTCCCAACTGCGATAACTTGCAACTGTGAATATGAATGCTTGCAACTTCTACTGTATCTATTTGTGACTGCTTTCAGGGAATGTTAAGGGGGATGTTGAACTTTGAAACTTTAAGGTAGAAAAAACATCACCTTGATGTTTTGATACTTTGGTGAAACTTTGATGTTGAAATGGGGAATGTTAAAAAACTTTGAACTTTAGCAATCAAAAACGAAAAGAAATAAATCAAAAAACTACCCAAAAAAAAGTTTTTCAAAGAAAAGTGAATAGCCATATTAAACTTAAGACCAGCAAAATAAATTTCCATAATAATTCAAACTCAAAACGACCAGAAATTACTATCAAAAAATAAGTGAAACCTAAAACGAACAGAAACTAAGTAAATAATCATCAACCAAACTCTTGTTTGTAGTCATTTTTGTTCGTTTTAAGTTTGATTTGAATATTCAATTTAAATTATACTCGTTTTAAGATATATTTATTCATTTAAATTATTAGTACCTATTATATGTTTGTTTGCTATAATTGTTTATTTAATTTTTGTTCATTTTGGATTTTATTTATTCTTTTGCAGTAATTTCTGGTCGTTTTGAACTTGAATTATTACAGGAATTTATTTCTGCTCGTCTTAAGTTTAATATGGTTCTGTACTTTCGTTTGAAAAACTTATTTTTCGGGAAGTTTTTTAATTAGTATTTTACAAGAGAGCAACTCATTTTTTTTTCTTTTATAGCAAATGCTAATGAAGCGAAAGAAAGAAAAGGGTTAACTTATACTATTGTAAAATATTTTGTCATATATCACTCTGATAAGGGGGCAGGGGCTTAAAGTGAAGCAATGAGCTTTTTGGATTGACATGAGTAAATAAAGATTTTGTTCAAATGAGTCCCTGTGATTAAATTTTATCATTATTTAAATAATAATAATAATAATTTATTTCTTACCCACAACAACACTATAAAAGTATTAAAATGTGGAGTACAAACAATTAAATACACACAAAAAAAGCAAAACATAAAAAAATGAAAAGTAATGACAATAGAAATTTTTTACGTTAATACAAAGAATTAAATAAACACACAAAATAACGAACAATGAAAAGTTCGTTATCGTGCTGTCGATGTATTTTTAGAATATTGTTTTTATAAAATAAGGCTTGTAAAAGGTCAACAAATGCCAGCGCCCTTTGAAAGGGGTAGAGGTGAATCTTCTAGCCTCCTTATAGTCTAATTTAAAATCTAATCTGGAAAGATTCATTCTGTTAAATTAAATACTTTCTACTACAAAAATAGCGTCTATCTACAATGGAACTTTATAAATCATTCTTCGCCAAACAAGTTATTAAGTTGAGAATTCTCTCAATAGACCAATCTCATTGTGTAGTCTCAATTAAACTGAAAATTCTACTGACATGAAATGGTCCACCAAGCCATAGAGAACAGTGTGAGAACGACTAGGTGGGCCATCTTACTATCTCTACTGGACAGTTGTGACGCGAAACATCCTACTACTTGTGATTTCACCCTGAGATAAGGTAATAGTTAAGGACTGAGGACCATTTGAAGGGAAGATCAAAAAAATCTGTATACTATATTAAAACGATCATAAATGCTTAATTATTTCATACCTAAGGGCACATTTAAAATTTACTGATAATCAACAGTGATGCCTAATCAGGGACCCATGCTTCAAAGTACCAAGGACAGTAAAAATAGAACCTGATTCTTGAAATCCATCAAGTGGAGACTTACACAATCATGTTGAGTCTAAAATAAAATAAGAAAAACCAAGAATTCAATTTCTAATGAAAGAGAACTCCATATGCTGTTACAAATTTTTTTGATTGTAGTTGGCACTAAGTTTAAAAACAAAAATTGTGTGTGAAAAATTAGCTGAAAATGAGCGAAATGCTGGGGCAGCAAAGAGCACTGGAGGGTACAATTTTCCTGATTGCTGCAGCAATAAAATAAAAACACTGCAAATAATTTTCATACCTAAAAAGAGTTGAAAAGTGGACAAAGCAGATTGGTGAAAAGTTGGGTCAAGGCAAAACCAAGCGCTTATCTGCCATCTCTATTTAGCTTTGTCATAAACTTTGCATTCTTCACTCCTGGAGTAAATATTTCAATTTGGGGTCAAATTCAGCAAAGCCGTTTTCTTTGAAGAACAGTTCTAAGTAATGCTTTCTGAATGAGTTAATGTGGACCTTGCTCTTATTGCTTGGATTGAAGGCCCTTCAAGACTTTTTGACTATGCAGCTTACAGATAATTGTAAAAGGTTCTAAAAAGGGTATCTAGAGATATTGGTTTCTTTGCAGAGTTAATAACATCAACTGACAACCTCCATGAATAACCTTATTCCTGCGAATGGTGTTAAAAGCCCTTTTGAAAACCATCAAATTTATTTATTGTGCTTCAGAACTCAATAAGCTGCTATTATTCCTATTACTGAAAGAGAGCTCTCAGTAGCCTAAATTTACCTATCAGTATGACCTAAATATATTTGATGAGTTTCAAAGATTATATTGGGTTGCAAGACTAAATAAACATAACTCAATAGAGTGCAGCAATTAGGATTATTCAGTAAGTAACTGCAGTTGTCTCTGTTAAACACAGGATCTATGTACATGATTGAATAGAGCTATACAATCTTGAATGAGGTCTAGGCTCAAAATATGCAATGTTAAGAATATGTGCCTGATAAACTATTCAAATGCTAGAGAACTTAAATATAGTCTCGAGGATATTGATAAAGATGCACTAAACTACTCTTATTCTTAGACTTCTTTGCTATTACTGACTTTCCTTTTTAGCTGTTTTATCAAAATGCCACAACAACACTTTTCACAAAAGCCAAGGCAATATTCTAGAAGTACAACCTTTCTGAAGGAAATTAAATGGGCCCTTTAAGATAATTAAATTAAAAAAAAAACAAGTTTTTTTAACTAGCAAGTGAGGAGCAACATTAAAACTTAAAGCGAACCGAAATTATTCCGCATATGAAAGGGGCTGTCCCCTCCTCAACGCCTCGCTCTTTACGCTAAAATTTGACTCTTTCTCGCGATTCTACTTTTAAAACAATAAAAAACTTTAGCGTAAAGAGCGAGGCGTCATCCTCTGAGGAGGGGACATCCTCTTTCATATACGGAATAATTTCTGTTCGTTTTAAGTTTTATTGTTGCTCCTTACTTGCAGTAAAAAAAACTAGTTTTTTTTATTTAATTGCTGAACGTTTTCGAATTCATACTTGTTTTGATTTTGGCTCACCCCACATGAGTAATTAAGACGAAATTTCCATATTAATTTATTTTTGGGGAAATGGCTTTCTCATAGTTTCGATTGGACGATTTTGATAAAAAGGGGGTGGGGGAGGAGGCCTAGTTGCATTTCGATTTTTGGTTACTTAAAAAGGCAACTAGAACTTTCATTTTTTTACGAACGTTTTATTAGTAATAAATATATGTAACTTACGAATACATTTACGTAACGAACTTCTATATTTGTATAATTTCATTACGTATATGGGGGGGGGGTTCAGCCCCTCGTCAATACCTCGCTCTTTACACTAAAGCTTGAACTTTGTCTCAAATTTTTAAGAATGACCCCTGAATCACAAAGGCCAAAGAATAAATAGTTGAAATTACTAAAAATTAATAGCGTAGAGCGAGGTATTTTGGAGGAGACGAACACCCTTATATACGTAATAATTTCTGTTCGTTTTAGGTTTAAATGCTGCTCCTTACTTACAGCTGAAAAAAAATTTTCTTATTTTTTTTAAATAACGCTAGAAAATCCTGCAGCCCCTTCATGGAAATTCTCTTCCCTCATGATAAATTCCTCCATGGAAAGATCCTCCCTTGTAACCCCCTCCTCCGACCCCCCTCAACGCAAAAAAGTCCCCCTGAAAACGTCTGTACACTTCTCAATAACCATTACAATATGTAAACAATGGTCAAAGTTTGTAACTTGCAGCCCCTCCCCCGGGGACTGTGAGAGATTAAGTCTTCCCGAAAGACATAATTATTAGGTTTTTCAACTATGCTGAACAAAATGACAATTTAAAAATTTTGATCCAGTGACTTCGGGAAAAAATGAGTGGAGGAGGGGGCCTAGGTGCCCTCCAATTTTTTGGTCACTTAAACAGGGCACTAGAACTTTTAATTTCCGTTAAAATGACCCCTCTCGCAACATTCTAGGACCACTGGGTCGATACGATCACCCCTGAAAAAAAAAAATCTATCCATGATCTGCCTTCTGGCAAAAAATAAAAAATTCCACATTTTGTAGATAGGAGCTTGAAACTTCTACAGTAGGGTTATCTGATACGCTAAATCTGATGGTGTGATTTTGGTTAAGAATCTATGACTTTTAGGGGGTGATCCCCCTTTTTCTAAAATGACGCAAATTTTTGCAGGCTCGTAACTTTTGATGGGTAAAACTAAACTTGATAAAACTTATATATTTAAAATTAGCATAAAATGCGATTCTTCTGATGTAACTATTGTTATCAAAATTCCATTTTTTTAGAGTTTTGATTACTATTGAGCCCGGTTACTCCTTGCTACAGTTCGTAACCACAAACTGTTTGATACCTTTTCTCTTACTTTCTGCAATTTAGTTTGAGTCTTATTTTGTCTTACTCAAAGTTTTGTGCATAATACATTAACCTAAAATACATAATAATTGAATGTGTGACAAATTAATGTGTGAATGTGTGACAAGTACTATACTGCCACCAATCAAGTTTACGCTGTGAAAAACTCGAGAACAAACTGGTTTTATCTGTCTGTATTAAGAAACAATTAGCTTACGCTCAGTGGAAAACAAGTGATGGAATATATGACGGAATACTGGGCTATATTTTTATATTTATAAACTATATAATTTGGGCTACATATTTGCACATTAGGGGTGTGGGGGTTAGATTGTTTTAGGTCAGGTTACCCGCAACTCCCCCTTAATGCGCAAATATATAGCCTAAATTTGTTTCTGAAGTATTATATTTTCATCATGTTTTGTTTTTTTCATTAGGATTAACCGAACTTCACTTCATGACTGTTGGCTGTATAATACATAAGTACTGATTAAAGGAATTGATCTTTTTGCCAGGAACCTTCACCTTTTAAAAATTTGTTGAATTTTGCTTCATTTGGTATGTAAAAATTAAGTAGTTTCCATTTTTTCCCTGAGAATTTTATCTTCCATGTAACCTTTTATCTGCAAATTCCCCTCCTCCTCCTCCCCTCACCATTGCTACTCTGGTACCCACCCCTGTAGTATTTTTGGCGGGTGTCCATGCTTGATTGAGTGGTTCAACTGCAGTCTAGGATCTTTCTCACAGTCTAGGACAGTTGTCAAGTAAGTATTTTACAGAATAGATATTCTGCTCAAATTATAGCATTGGAATTTTTTTTTGAATATGTAGGCCAACCTCCGCAACTTTTAATGCTTGAACAATCAATAACCCTGTGTGAAGGCTAATCCTGAGATAAAACAATAGAATAAAAAAAAATGAGGTAGAATTGGATTTGCTATTCAAAACTTTTCCTAAATATAATCTTTGTACAGTAAAAATTATAGCCCTCCCCTCTGCACACTTAATAAGACAATATGAATCGATAGATTATATTCAAATTAGGGGAATAGTTGATTAAAATGGGAGCGACCCCAAAACACGATTCACAAAAAATTGTATATTATAGCTGAAAGTAAAAATCCCGTTATATTTCCCAAATCTTGCAAAAATAGCCAAATTTTCTGAAAACTGTTAATTTGTCAGTTGAAAGAATTTTAAAAGGACTGGTAGGTAGCTATGAAGGTATACATACAGTTAAAGCAGGTAATTAAAAGCTAGAACGTGGAAGATTAGTAGCCTAAAACAGCAACACTACAATGTAGCAGGAATTCTCTGTTTACTTTGGGGATTAGATTAGGGCAAAATTAATATCACAGCTTCATGATGGATGGGACTGCCAATCAATATTGTTCTCTCACAAAATCAAATGGTGCTTTTCATAGTTTTAGTATAGTGATCAATGAGTATCAAGCATGCAGTTGGGTATCATTTTTATAAAAGAATTGGAATGTACAGCTCCACCCATAAAGTAACAGCAGTAAGCTATATACAGTATACTTCAGACATTGAGTACTATACTCCACTAGCAGTATCAGAGTAAATTTGATAGAGTGCTTTTGATAAAATGGTAGATATAAATTATGGAGTATGATATTTATGGCTAGTATATGACTTGCCACTGAATTAGATTACATTGTTGTGTGATTCAGAAAACCATTGATATTCCTAACTGGAAGCTATACTAAGTTACATTTGTTACTTTTCAGCAAATTTTACTTATAAAAATGTTTTTGCTCAAAGTAAAGCTTTCAAAACACAAGTTGTACTGCTTAAGTGTTGGCAGCTTTTGGAATGCTGCTACTGGCAGCTTTGGAATTTTTTACCTGTCAAGCATATAGGTTTTCTTACAGCAAATATTACCAAAAAGTAAACAAAACTTTGACGAATCAGGAAGCACCCTTATAAACAAGTTTTATGTGTAATTTGAATTAAATTAACCTTGTTAGAAATTATCAGAGCATTTTCTTAGAAGAGGAGTGTTTCTAGAAAGTTACCATGCTTATTATAAGGCAAACTGACATATAAATAAAAAAAAAGTTAAGCCCAGCCCTTAAGAAATGGCAAAAGTGGTTATTTCTATTACAAAATAAATTATTTGTCATTGTTCAGCGTGTTTTCTTCAGTGATAGAGTTGTTCTATACTGAGGCAATATTGAAAAGAAAACATTATAAGGTAAATAGAAAAAAAAAATTCAATTAAATTGCATGGGTCTCTAAGAATCTTGTAAATTGACAGTTGCAGTTGCATTGCTGTTACTTTATGATCTTCAGAATTATCAGAATGTTTCTTGTGTAGCTGAATGGTGGTAATGTTCCCATATTAAGTCTGACCAAAGTAATTTCGTAAAACATGATATGCCAAAATAGTCATTTTTCAATACTTTATGTAAAAAGTATGCCAGGTTAGGCATTTAGAAAAAGGTTTGCCTTTCAGACTTGGTTTGGGTCTGCATACAGCTTCATGCTTTTCATTTTTTCATAAAATTTTTAATTTAACCAGTATCAGTTAGCTTTTATAATCTACTTCATCTTGATGATTGCTTCTGCTGTTGCAAAATATGCATTGCAGTTTACATGATCAACATTTGCATTCTATTTCTTTTTTTTTTTTTGGTATTTTACCTTTATTTATTTTTCCAAATAGAGTCCTTACCTTAAGAAATTTTTCTTGGCATCTAACATAACTGTTTCTTTGTTAAGATTTTTTTCTAAAATAAAGAGGAGCTGATGAACATATTCTTAATGTCATCTTTAGGTGATTTTGAACTTGACCAGAACCACCATGACCAAAACCATATGAATGAGAAGGTATAGTATTAGTTTTCAAGATATTGCCCTAAGTGGGGATGGTATAATTCATACCTCTTTAAACAAGAGCTAAGAGCTCATATGGCACATGTGACGAGGTCAGAAGAGCCAAGAGCTCATATGGCATGAGCTCTAGCAAAATTCTAAGAATCAATAGATTGCTTTAAAAGGAAAATCAGATGCTTAATGCCAGTCCAGATTTAACATAAGAGCTCTGAGATACAAGGTCCTTCTAAATATCAAAATTCATTAAGATCTGATCACCCACTTGTAAGTTAAAAATACCTCATTTTTTCTAATTTATCCTCTCCCTTCAGCCCCCCAGATGGTTGAATCAGGTAAAACGAATTCATCAAGTCAATCTGTGCAGGTAACTGACACGCCTACCAATTTTCATCCTCCTAGCACATCCAGAAGCACCAAACCTGCCAAAGCACTGGACCCCCCCCAGCTCCCCCAAAGAGAGTGGATCCAGTCCACTCACTTCCATCAAACATCTATGACATTTGCTTATTCTACCCACCAAGTTTCACCCCAATCTTTTGACTCTAAGTGTTTTCCAAGATTTCTGGTTTCCCCCTCCAACTCCCACCAATGTCACCGTATCCGGTCGGGATTTGAATTAAGAGCTCTGAGACACGATATTGTTCTAAATATCAAATTTCATTAAGATCCGATCCCCATCTGTAAGTTAAAAATACCTCATTTTTTCTAATTTTTCTAAATTAACCATCCCCTCACTCCCCACCCCCAGATGGTTGAATCAGGGAAATGACTATTTCTAATTAAATCTTGTCTGGTCCCTGATATGCCTGCCAAATTTCATTGTCCTAGCTTATTTGGAAGTGCCTAAACTACCAAAACCAGGACAGACAGATTGACAGAATTTGCAATCACTATAAGGTCAATTGGTAAATACCAAGCACCACAAAAAGGTCAGACATACCACAGAACACCTGACACAACAATTTGAATGCTAGATTGACGTTTTAGTCAAAACTATGTGGTTACAAAGCAGAAATCAATGCAGAATGAAGTGAGTGTCATAAACTTAGGCTGTTATAACCCAAAGCTATGGATAGAATCCTGTTCTTAAAAATTTAAGTAATTTTACAGGGCAAAGTTGAATTATAGTTATAACTTAAGTTAAAAAAGACTTAATGATATACTGAATGACTTCCGTGAAATGATATTTCCTGATTCCAAATCTATTTTGAGCTCAAAATATATGGTTATTTAACTGTTGACAAAAACATAAATCCTCATCCATGATTTGTGTTGCCTGTTTTGTGGCCACTTCACAATGGCCAACATAATTTGAGAGTTTTTGATTTGCAGGTGAACTAACAAGTCAGCTAAACTTATTTCTTGGCTATTATAATGGTTTCAGAGGTAAACAATCTCAGCAATAAGGATGCTTTCTTTCAACTACTGTTTTTTTTTTTTCTTTGCAGCTCTGCTTGTCTCCTCAACCCAAAACTGAGCATGTCTAGCAGACCTAAACCTTGGTGCATTATTATTCATCTTAGGTGTACATAGGCAATAAACAATATATTTGTGTTATTTCTATCGTTTATTCTTAGGATTAGAAAAAGAGACAGAAAAAATAAACCATTCAATTTTGACAATACTTTTGCCTATATTCATGGAGGGTGAAGTTTAGGGAAAAAGAGGGTTTATTTACCTCATAAGGCTGAATGTAGGAGATTGTGAACAAGTCTTGTCAATTGGACATACAGCTTACAAATTATAAGGGATTTGAAAATTTTAGAGCTAAATATAAAACATGCAATCTCTCCACTACCTCAGCCTCCTTGTTGTTCATTAATTTGCTTGTATTTGTTAATTTTGGTTGAGGGAGTAGGTCAGAAGTTGAGGAAAAGCTTGATTCTTTCACTTTGGATGTATAAGTGAATCAAGAATCAGGTCTAGCAGACAGAGCGCTTTCAAACAATATTCTACTTGATGAGTTTGAATCTAGAAATTAAATACACATCTTTGTATTACTTCAGCCTCTCTTATGTAGAACCATCACTTACATTCAAAAATAGTCATTTGACATCATTAAAAAGCTCTTACAGGTAAATTTCAAATGTAGATGTTTTGACTGAGGGCTTTAGGACAGGATTTGTTATATTTCTTATTTGGGAGGTATGATGGTCTATGCAACCTAATATTTTTTGTGAATGGGAAAGTACTTCATTTAGAATAGACCTTAGTTCCAGGAGTTCTTGTTTATCTTCATTATTCTTGGTGAAATCAGGAAGTTTTTGAAGGAGGTGAAATGTATGAAGAAAAGGAAATTCTATTCAGCTATTTCAGTATAGGTGTGGAAATTTATGCCAGAGTTGTTTCCAGCATATAGTTTTCTGTCAATGTTCATTATGATGGATTGAAAACTAAAAATAAATCAACCTTTCTTGGGCCTACCTCCCTCTCTTTAATATTGGACCTCCAGCTTTGCACTCCATCTGGTTGTCTAACACCTCATTTGAAAGCTCTTGCCAAATAGATGCTGAACAGCTATGTGGTTTAAGTGAACTCTCTGAACTCAAGGTTTAAGTGACATCTGAAGTTACATCAATTTTATACTTGTATTCTTGATTTAAGTAAAACCTCCCAAACAATAGAGAATTTCAAAGAACTTTACATCATGTGAATTACATCTCTGAGACTTCCAACCCTTACATATTGAAGATATAGAGGAGATGTGATCATGGCATGCAAAATTTTCAAGTCTGGTCACCTGAACCAGATCTTCATCCCCTCCCTGGCTAACAATTCAAGAGGTCATAGTCTAAAGCTTCACCTGCCTGGATGTTGGAGAAGGGAATGATGTGGCTTCTTTTCCATTCAGGTGGGCCCCCTCTGGAATAGCCTATCCAAGTCTACCATCCAAGCTGAGACTCCCTACTCTTTCAAGGCTAGAGTCAACAGGGACTGGGAGAGGGCTGAGTGGAGGCTGGACTGGGAAGCTAAGCCAACATAATTACATCACTCACCACCAGCAAGAACTACAGAAGGATCTACCACCTTATCTTGCTGGCAAATGCAATTTAAGGTAATAGCAACCAAGAAAAACAAAAGCAAAAAAGATTAGGGAGAAAATAATTTGCCTATTGAATAGCATATATAGGCCAAGGCTATATTTGGCCATCAAGAAGAAGGTGGGGGCTAAAATGCAGGTCTATTGGAACACCTTAGGTAATGATGTAGCTTTACTAAGGATTTTTAAAGCAATTTTATAGTGTTTCCTTAAGAGGATTGGGAATGCTAAACTGCAAGGTATTTGTGAGTGAATTATTAATAGCCTAGCTTATAGTTTATTAGGAAAAAGAATAAAAATGGCAATAAGTAGAATATAACCAATAATGGATAAGGTAAAATTCTAGTTGAGTGACTTCATGCTATCTCAGAAAGGGGTTAGGTTAGGAAAATGAAACTTTCAGGGATGAGTCTACAGGCTAAAGTATATCTTGGGAAGGTATTTAAACTACCCACCTCCACTCCTTCACCCTCTAGAGAGCCCTGAAATTCGCCTACATGACAGGTCTATGCCTATTGAAATTTTGACCAAACAAGTATTTACCTTAATTTTCAGTTACCAGTTGCTTTTTCTCTGCCTTTAGTTCTGAAAATGCTATTCCTGTTATTTGAGTAGAATTCTGAGCCACATCAATCTTTTTTTTTCAAAATTTAGGAAATGTATTTGCATATCTTTAAAACTTCATACATTGGGGTTGAGCAAAGTTGTGAAGCTGAAAATGATTTTGTTGTACTTCATTCAAGCAGAAAATGTATTTTGCAAGGCTTCACTTTTATAACACATATATTTTTGAAGGTCATCAAAGTTCAGGGCCCTCTAAAGGGAGAAGGAGCAGAAGTAGGTACTTCAAAATACCTTCCTGGGACATACTTTAGCCTGTAGACCCATCCCTGAAAGTTTCATTTTCCTAACCTAACCCCTTTCTGAGATACCAAGAAGTCTATTGGGTGTATATATTTACTGCAATTTGTCTTTAGAAATGAGATCAAGTAGGCTAGCCTATATAGGCTTTGATTAGTACAAAATGTTTTATTTTTGGGGGGTCCTTAAAATGGCCTCCAGTCCAGAGCAAGTCCAAAGATATTTACATTTTAATTACAAGTCTTTCTACTCTATGGATTAAAGCTAAAAGTGACTTACCTACTAGGCTTGATTGATCTTTCTTAGTTACAACCTTTATTTGAGGTAGTAATTTTGAATCTTGGCGAACAAGCTGAGTGCACCGCCACTGCCAAAGGTTGTCGAAACCAATGTGTCAAAGTTAGCAAAACGGGACAGGTTTAGTATCTCTCCGAAAAAACTTGTGGATCTAAAAGTTCGCCTTTCGCAACGCTCTCCGTCTCTTGTGAATTTGTTCTCTATGTTGGGCAAAATACACAAATAATGCAGTTGTTACCGTGAATGTCCAAAGTTGGTTCTGACAACGTTCATCGGTGAATGTCCAGAATACCTTTTTTCTCCTCAAATTTAGTCAACATTGCCAGTCATTTTTTTCAGTTTAATGCAAGATTTAATAATGACTGCTGCTGATTGGTTAGGTTTTTAACCCATTTCTAATAGTCATAGCTAATTGTAACTTAAACTAAACTGATAACCTAACTTTAACTTTACATAAGACTGAAGACTGAGGTTAAGCTAATATAAGGCTGAGAGACTTGCAAAGCTAATTGAATTTAAGCAGAAAAAAAAGAATTTCAGCCATTTATGAGTTCAATTTCGGCCTTCATTAACCAGATTTCGGACGTGAACATTGGCATAGTTACCTCCCCCTCTACGTTAAAATATTCAACGCCTTTCCCCAAATAGCTATTGCGCAAATACACAATCTCATTTGTGAAGTCTCCATAGATTTTTAGGGGAAAATTGTACAATTCCTCATTCAAACTTTCTAAAAGGGAGGATGTAAAATTGTCTTTTGTTGACACAGCTCGCTGTCCTATTTTCTAAAAGGGAGGATGTTAAATTTTCTTTGAACAAAAACAGAATTTTTACAAACCTTAATGACGAGTGACGTCATAACCACACGTTACAACCATTATGGTTGCAGGTGTAGGTGCAACCTAGTAAAGGACAAACCACAGCCCTTAATAAATTATTGTAAATAATGACCTGCTGCCTATAGCAACTGAAATACAAAAATAAAATACGATTTTTGACGAAAACAACACGGGCCAAAGCTACTAAAAGACCATCTTTAAGAGCTTTTTTGTCATTTTCTCTTTGTTTTCTACTGTTCAAAGCTTTGGGTGCTTTGATAAGTCTACACTCTAATCCCACCTTTAAAAAATGAGTTTATACTTGAAGGCCATCTATTTTCAATGCATTTTTCTGGCAGATAGGTTTACAGAAGTAAACAAGTAAATGAATAATGAAAAGTATGAATGCTAATAAAATTAAACTAAGCAGTAATTTATTTGATACCGTCTCATTGTTTCGTGGTTGTGCATTTTTCTCAGGTGATTAAAAGTTCCATCTTTGGTGTGAGATATTTGAAGCAAATTTAATGATGCCACACTATAAACTGCATTTTTATCATGTAGCATTATAAGAAAAAATTTGGGATTTTATCATTTAAAAATGATAGCACTCTTACCCGTTCCTTCTGGATACCCGCTTTGAGAGGAACCTTCGACCACCTCGTTTTTTTTTTGATGCTGTGAATAACAGCTAAAAAGGGTATGGAAGGGGCTGGCTGCCCTACAATATCACTGTTTCGTGGCTGTATATTTTTCTTAGAAGATGAAAAATTCAGCTTTTGGGTCCATATTTAAAGGAAGTTTAAAGATGTTACAGCATAAGCCATATTATCATCTGGTAGTATATATATGCAAACATTCGAGATGTTACCGTTTAAAAATGATAGCCCCCCACCCCTCTCTTTTCTTGATACCACTTTGAAAGGAACCTTCAACAAACCCATTTTCTTGGGATACTGTGAAGAGATGCTAAAAAGGGTATGGGAGGGGGGCTGGTTGACTTCCACCACTTTTAAATCCTCTTTTATTATTTTTCGTGACGTCTAGATAAAATAAATTTCTTTTTTTGTCTGCTAGTTGTTTTGAAATCGTTTCAAAAATTTACCCCATTTTCTAAGTCTCCGTAGTCCGTTTCTGAACTTGGTATTCCGTTTTCGAGCGAAAAAATGTTTTTAGTTTTTGTATTAGAATTCTTATCGGAGACGGATTGAAATCAAATCCTTTACGTCGTAAGGACTTTCTCTTTACCATTGTACTACACCAACTATTATTGAATAAGATATTATCAATCACATTACTACCGTAGCAGTAGCTGCAACCTGGTAAAGGCTCTACCACGGTCTATACTAACTATAATATAAAACAACCACATTGATTAAAACTGGCTGGTGAGATCGTCCAAATTTCACGCCTTTGAGGCTTAAGCGACCTACTATTTTCCATTGACTACATATTAAAAGTATTCTTGAAAGATTTCTCCTCGTTATTTCTTTTGGCTGAATTATTACTTTACTTCCGGCCAACCATTGTGTGATATACTGCTTTTTCGTGTTATTGAGCCATCATCCCTTTATGTTATTTGTCCACTTTGTCTGGACTATAAAAACATTATAAAATCTATTTTTCCCGCCATGCAAAGGTATGACGTGCCAAGTTATGCCATCTCAAGATGAACATATCTTTCTTTCTAAAGGGTTTAATATTATTATATATTAATGATATATAAATTTTGACCAAGACTTAAAATTCATTTTCTAGAATATTCCCTCCCTCTCGAAAGCGGTAATTATATTCATTCTTATTTTGCCTCTATAAAAGAGAAAATGTTTTACATATATTTTATTTTCAGTAAAGGTCAAAGGCTCTCTGTTACTCTAACTCCTCCATTAACTTCCTTTTCTTTTCAACTCTACTGTAAATTCTAGAAGTTTTCTCGTCTTAGCAAAGAGCACTAACAAACATATGCACACTCGATACTCAAACTCTATTTTTAGGCAGCATTTCAAAAATTATTGACGCCAAGTCCTTCCGAGACCCCTAAACACACATCCTACCCAGCTCTTGAATTACCTCTTTGGAATCTACTCTTTCTTTTCTGATCTAATTTTAAATATTAACTATACCCCTAATACAACCAAGAAGACCATTACAGATGTCCCTGGTCTGCCTTGACCCTAAATAGCTTAGAACCCCTTAAAATCACAAAAAAAAATTGCCCCTGCAGTAAGCCCAAGACTATATAGCCCACAACATGACGAATATTTCTCCTTAGTTTTTAAAGGCACCGTAAGTCTTGATACCCCAGATGTCAGCAACGAGGACATTGTCAACATTTTGATGACTGGGTGAAAAAAAAGGAGAAAATATGGATCCTCTTGTAGCCGATTTTGAAAATGAGACAGAAGAAATTTAACCCAAGAAAATAAAACTTAACAAATTGGAAGGTAAAACTCATTTAAAGGAAGATATAGAGAAAAATACTATATTCAAAGTGAGAAAGATTTAAGAAGAATAGATGACGTTTAAAGTGTAATTATACAAAATCAAGATACCGATAATCAAGATTATTTTTAGAGAGGAAAAGAATAGATATTTTCATAGATGATTTAGATATATCAGAGACAAAAACTTTTAGGCAGATTTTAGAAAACAAAGCCTTATATTGCATTGCTCCATTGAGCTTGGAATAGGATTCATTCAAAGTTAAAAGCCCAAAAAACAAGATAAAGACGGGCTCATATGAGATAGTTAATTCTGTAGGCTTCGAAGGAAAAAATTGGGCCGGTGAATCATATAAAAAACCCCTCATCCTCTAAATCATTTACGTTTTAGTCAAAATATACTCATGTTGTATTTTGTTTAATTCCAATCTGTTGTCTTGCTGTCTCTAAGCTATATCACGGTGCAAAGTGAGCCAAGTCCTAGGCGGTTGGTAGAAAAGGCTAAGATACCGAGTGAATGGATGTAACACAAAAATAAAAAAATATGTTACTCGCCTTTATTTTGGTTTTCATGGCCCTCAGCCTTCGCCATTTCAGAGGCACAATAGAATGTCAGTAGTACTATTTTCGGACTGCAATGCTGTACACATTATCATAAAGCAAAAGCAGGGATTGTGTATAAACTTATTTTACAAAATATACATACCCTCTCTGTAGAGATCATATACTTCCGTAGTCATACTCAAGTTCTCTTTTTTATGCTCAGGCCACGTTATAGTAACACTTGTCGATAAAATCAAAATTCCGCACAACAACAGCACCAATTACGTTCGCCGTTCGTAACTTCTTGAGTTGGACATTGTTCAACTTTCAAGCATAAATTTCTTGATTGACCAATCAGAGTCAAGGTTTAAGGCATACTTTTTAAAACTAGAAAAGACGGAAACTTGGGAGAGGAATCTGACAAAAGTTAAGGAGATTTGGAATTAGTAGAGAACAGAGGGACACAAATTACAGCTGGTGCACTGTTTAAGGTAATTTCTTGCAATTTTAATTATTTGCTTTTTAATTATAAGTATGACGTTAAAATCAAGATATTCCCCATGTCAATGATGATATTTGGCTTTCTTTATCGATAGATGTGACTATGATGTGGCAAGGACATTACACTCACTGCGCTACTTAAGCTGGGCTCGGGTATAAACTGACTATACCATCTGAAACAAACCCCATTACACACTTCCAGTACAACCCGATCTTGCACTCTCATTATAATACTAAACTTGATGTCGGGCTATCATATATATCTTCATACATCCTAAAAAGAGCAATAGTATGTTTTCCCTATGCTACCACGGTCACACTGGGGCTTTCAGTTAAACAACAATTATAACTCTTATACCTCCATTTATATATTTAAAACCAATTCAGAAAAGAAAACTAGTAATGCATCCTGTCGGATAGCACTAAAAAAGAAAAAGAAAAATGTATCGTTCACTTTTTTTTGTGAAGATCGAAGAAAAAGGGTTTTACACCCCCTCCCTAACATAAAATTCGATCGTTCCAACCAAACACGAAGTTGATCAACACACAGAAGAACTCGACTCTGTCAGCTCAAAATTGTGTGTATCAACCGTTTTTGGAAAACAATTTTCTGTTTTTAAAAGAAAATAGTAAAAAAATGTGGCACAATGGTAAAGATGATATGGAGAATGCAGGGAGTTCTTGTTGATGAAGAAGCTCGTCATTTTACAGATGATTGATAGTATTATGATGACAATGATGGCGGCAACATAAATGGAGGCAAAAACATGAATGTGAATATTTAATGGAATAATAAGCTATTCAACCGATAACAAGTAAAAACGGAGCTAAATTTATATGGAAAAGAGCTGCAATAACGTTGTAATAAAAACTAAGAAAACTTACAAACAGCAACAATCACTCGGATAGGCAAACAAGATCATAAGCAATTTATAATATTAAAAGGGAAAATCACAGCTACCTAAATGATTATCATATCCATAAGCAGGTTAAAAACAATAAAATACAGACTAATATGTTTTGCCACACACGGTTCTGAACAATATACTTCATTGTAAAGCGAACATTAAGATTACAAAGTCTAAAAACTTCTTTGTTATCAAAAATTTAAAGCAGCTCTGAAAATTCAAGCTTTGTCATAGAATTCTTTGTTGTTGCTTTCTTAGTGGTGACAGATTGCTCATTTTAAAACTGTTTACTGATTCACAAGGATGTCACTAGTAGATTGCTGTAGAAAAACTTATACTTATTCCTAGGTTTTCTCAGAATGGGAAGGAAGGAATATCCATTTCGTAATTCCAAAGTTATCAGAGGAAACTTCACCCTTATAATTCTTGAACCTTGCTTGCAATGTACCAGTCTTGAGAACTACAATCTTAGGCAGCTTAGGGTTGCTACTCGGAATTTTAAGGTATTGCGAGGCTCACTCGTTAAAAATTCTAGTGTTTGAAAAAATATAATCCTAAGATATTAGATAGACGGTGTTATGCTTGTTATCGATAAACAAAGACGCGCGGTCACCGTTTAAATAGCGTTATTTAGAGTCTAGTGATACAGGGTCTTCCACTGAACATGGATAATGAATTTAAAAATAATTTAATCTTCAGTTGAAATATTGGATTTACAATTTTATTTTTATTTAGTGTGATCATTCGGCCTTTTTGTTAACCACAATAACAGTTTAAAAGCTAACTAACTTAGGAAACAATTATGAGTCAAGACAAACTAGTGCTCAAAATAAAAAAATGTAATTTATAATTTAATTTAATTTATATTAACTTATTGGCCATAAAAATTTATTGTCAATTATCATTAATATTAATAAATGCTTCATTAATTCATCGTTCATATTAAATCATATAATTATGTTAACAATTTTACAATTAACGATTAACAATTATAGAATTTTTTTTTGTTAAAGCAATGGAATATGAGAACAAAAAACTGACTTTTATTGGATAATTACTGGACAAAAAAAAAAAAAAAAAAATAAAAAAGAAGAAAAAAAAGAAAAAAAAGCATCAATTTAAATAGCTAAACAAATGCACGACATGACACGACAATGCTCTTTTCAGAATTACAACATTACAAAATTGTATCCAATGTCTTCAATATTATCGACACTACAAAAAATTTAAACAAGACAAAGCATTCTGGTGCTGCTGTACCAGAGTTAGCTCAATTAAATAAGCTTCAAAAATAAGCACAAGAAAATCACAATGAGACTAATCACTTGCACCTATGATTAAACAATGTTAAACTGGATCACTCTTTGGTCCACAGGACGGGTTTAGTTTTAGGACTTGTTAAGATACGGAAAGACTTGAAAATAGATTTAAGAATTATTAAATATCCCCTCGCATGTCATCTTCTTCTATTTCTTCAAAAAGCGTATCATCAAGAACTAGAAAAAACAGCAACAAATATTAGTAAATAAACATGAAGGCCAAATTATCTTATGGTCCTCGTACTTTAAATATATTATTCTTTGAACTGAAATATTGACAGTCCGGCTTTCGTCACCAAATTGTTCTTCCTTACCAAGAATCTCTTACTAGGTTACTAGCTACCGCTGGAACCCGGAAATACGTATATAAAAAAGACTGTTCCATACTTACTGGAAAAAAGTTCAAGACTTGCTTCACGAAAGTATCATATCGGCAATAGAAACCTATGGCAACTTCTTTGCGCCATGAAGGCCACCAGTAGTATCCCCAGTGGGTTAGGTTCTACCAAGAGCTTTGTTTTAATATTCTTATTTTACCTTGAATCATTTCCTTTTCTTTATATAAAAAATGACGTCATGTTGGTGGAGGGAGGGAGAGGTGAGAGGCACCCATGCTCGGCAGTGTTTTCTTCGTCATTTTTTGTTTTACATATCTTTATACTTAATACGTTGGCCGTTAAGCAGCACTGGCTACTTTAGATTTCGCAGTTGCTGTTTCTGTAGCCCTTTGCTTAATTTAATTATTAAATAAAAAAACAAGTTTTTCAACTAAAGTAAGGAGCAATAACTCGTCTTTACGCTTAAGTTTGAATTGTGTTCCAATTCTTCAGGAATAGTCCCTGAACCACAAAAGCCGTTTGATTAGAATCAATATAACTTTTGAAAGTACTAAAAAAAAAATTTACTTACAGTTTTAATCATGGCACCCTTATGTAAGCTTAAAGTAATTCTTAGTGAATACCCATATATTTTTTATTTCTATTACCTTCCAACTGTGCATTATAAATTATTAAGTAAATGGAATGAATGAAGATGAGCCGCCAGTTGCATTTGTTTTGATATTATGGTATTTTAAATCTTTCCATTTTTTTATTCCTCGTCCGCTGTAGATTATTGTTTGACAAGTCAAAATATTTTGACCATTTGTGTTTCTTCACTGTCTTTAGTCATGTTTCATATATATATATTTTTTAATTTTGCTTCCTTTTTACAACACATTTGCCATAATTGTTCCATATTGATGACTAAAGGAGTCAGACAAAAACAATGTCGATTAAAACAAATAACTCAAAATGAAATTTCTAAAGAAAAAACATAATTTAAAATAACTAATGAAGAAATACTACTTTCAACCAAAAGGACTTATCTGAATTTTTCCAAAACTAACTATTTTTCTCCTTAAAAATGCCCCCTCTTAATGAGCCTATACATTCTAGGCGCATTTGTTCAAGGTAAATTTATATCATAAATATAGGAGAAACAGACCCTGACTGGGATGACAAATACCAACAACGTGAAGAATATGTTGTGATCACAATCCAGTTCTTCTTCTTTGAAAAGGGGAAGAACTAGCTCTAGTCGCCAGAGGTGCACGGATTATATTACGCCTTAAGCCTATAGTGCATTAAAAAGTATTATATTTAATACTAAATTACTAATAAGAGCTAAGAGCTCATATGGTATGAGCTCTAGCAAAATTCTATAAATCAATAGATTGATTTAAAAAGGAAAATAAGAGGCTTAATGCCGGTCAAGATTTAAAATAAGAGCTCTGAGTCACAAAGTCCTTCTAAATATCAAAATTCATTAAGATCCGATCACCCTTTCGTAAGTTATAAATACCTAATTTTTTCTAATTTTTCCTCTCCCTTTTGCCCCCCAGATGGTCGAATCTGGGAAAACGACTTTATCAAGTCAAATTGTGAAGCTCCCTGACACGCCTACCAATTTTCATCGTTTTAGCACGTCCAGAAGCACCAAACTCGCCAAATCACTGAACCCCTCCCCTCAACTCCCCAAAAAAAAGCGAATCCAGTATGGTTCAGTCAATCACGTATCAAGGACATTTGTTTATTCTATCCACCAAGCTTCATCCCGATTCCTACACTCCAAGTGTTTTTCCAAGATTTCCCCCTCCAACTCCCCCCAATGTCAAAAGATCTGGTCGGGATTTGAAATAAGAGCTCTGAGACATGAATTCCTTCTAAATATCAAATTTCATTACGATCCGATCACCTGTTCGTAAAATAAAAATACCCCAATTTTCACGTTTTCCAAGAATTCCGGTTTCCCCCTCCAACTCCCCCGAATGTCACAGGATCTGATCGGTATTTAAAATTAGAGCTTTAAAGCGCAAGATCCTTCTAAATATCAAATTTGATTAAGATCTGGTCACCCTTTCGTAAGTTACAAATGCCTCAATTTTCAAAATTACCCCCCCCCCCAACTCCACCAAAGAGAGCAGATCCGGTCCAGTTATGTCAGTCACGTATCTTAGACAGGTTTTGATTCTTCCCATCCAGTTTCATCCTGATCTCACCTCTTAAGTATTTTCTAAGATTTCTGGTTCCCCTCAACTGCCCCCCCTCCAATTACGCTGGATCCGGTTGAGATTTAAAATAAGAGATCTGAGTTACGAGATCCTTCTAAATATGAAGTTTCATGAAGATCCGATCACTCCTTCGTAAGTTAAAAATACGTCATTTTTTCTTATTTTTCAGAATCACCCCCCCCCCCGCAATTGAGCGGATCCGTTCCAATTATGTAAATCACGCATGCAAGACTTCTGCTTATTTTTCCAACCAAGTTTCATCCCAATCCCTCCAATCTAAGCGTTTTCCATCATTTTAGGTTTCCCCACCCCAAACTTCCCCCAATGTCACCAGATCCGGTCAGGATTTAAAATAAGAGCTTTGAGACACGATATACTTCTAATATCAAATTTCATGGAGATCCAATCACCCGTTCGTAAGTTAAAAATACCTCCTTTTTTCTAATTTATCAGAATTAACCCGCTCCCCCAACTACCCCAAAGAGAGCGGATCCGTTCTGGTTATGTCAATCAAGTATCTAGGACTCGTGTTTTTTTCCCCACCAAGTTTCATCCCGATCCCTCCACTCTAGGTGTTTTCCAAGTTTTAGGTTTCCCCCTCCCACCCCCCCCCACCCCAATGTCACCAGATCCGGTCGGGTTTAAAATAAGAGCTATGAGCCACGATATCCTTCTAAATATCAAATTTCATTGAGATCCGATCACCCGTTCGTTAGTTAAAAATACCTCATTTTTTTCAATTTTTCAGAAATACTCCCCCCCCCCAACTACCCCAAAGAGAGCGGATCCGTTCCGTTTATGTCAATCATCTATCTAGGACTTGTGTTTAATTTTCCCACCATGTTTCATCCCGATCCCTCCACTCTAAGTGTTTTCCAAGTTTTAGGTTTCCCCCTCCCAACTCCCCGCCCCCCTCACCAGATCCGGTCGGGATTTAAAATGAGAGCTCTAAGACACGATATCCTTCTAAATATTAAATTTCATTGAGATCCGATCACCCGTTCGTAAGTTGAAAATACCTCATTTTTCTAATTTTTAAGAATTACTCCCCCCCCCCCAAAACTACCCCAAAGAGAACGAATCAGTTCTGATTATGTCAATCATGTATCTGGGACTTGCGCTTATTTTTCCCATCAAGTTTCATCACGATCCCTCCACTCTAAGTGTTTTCCAAGATTCTAGGTTTCCCCCCTCCAACTCCCCCCAATGTCATCAGACCCGGTCGGGATTTAAAATAAGAGCTCTGAGACACAATATAATTCCAAACATCAAATTTCATTAAGATCCAATCACCCGCTCATAAGTTAAAAATACTTCATTGTTTCTATTTTTTCCAAATTAACCCCCCCCCCCAGATGGACAAATCGGGAAAACGACTATTTCTAACTTAATCAGGTCCGGTCCCTGATACGCTTGCCAAATTTCATCGTCCTAGCTTACCTGGAAGTGCCTAAAGTAGCAAAACCGGGACTTTAGGTTTTCCCCCTCCAACTCCCCCCAATGTCATCAGATCTTGTCGGGATTTAAAATAATAGCTCTGAGACACAATATCATTCCAAACATCAAATTTCATTAAGATCCAATCACCCACTCATAAGTTCAAAATACTTCATTTTTTCTATTTTTTGCGAATTAACCCCCCCCCCCCCAGATGGTCAAATCGGGAAAACGACTATTTCTAACTTAATCTGGTCCAGTCCCTGATACGCTTGCCAAATTTCATCGTCCTAGCTTACCTGGAAGTGCCTAAAGTAGCAAAACCGGGACCGACAGAGAGACCGACAGAGAGACCGACAGAATTGGCGATTGCTATATGTCACTTGGTTAATACCAAGTGCCATAAAAACTACTTAATAACTTAAAAAACCTACTTAATTACTAAAATACTAAAACTAAATTAATACCGAAGAAAATGATTATTTTAGAATTGACTCCGTGACTACTTTGTCAAATATTGGTTTTCAGCTACGTTCATGCATCGTTACTTTAAAAACAAAAAATTGGCTGGATTCATTGATCACATTGACCACACTGGAATCATCGCATTTTTTTCTTTTAATGAACCTTGGTATTTAAATTCATAAGCGACACGGTTGACATAGCTTTACTTAGACAACAATAAAACTACGCCTTATCGAAGCATCGACTTTGGGTGGGCTCCAAAAAGCAATTATCGCTAATTACCATTCATTCTTTGTCATGAATGTTATTCAAAAACACCTAATCATAAAGTTAAGCCCTTTGCACACTCATAACAAGAACAAGGAGCTGAAAGTTAATTAATTAGTGTTTTGGGAAGTAGAAATAAGGAATATTGTAATAACTCTAATTAAATTCTGAAACACATCCATGACAAAACTGCCACACACAGTTTCCCAGTAGCCTCTCCATCTCTAGAAAATTTTGCAAATTATCTAATTACTTTAAATTCTCTAATCATATATTTGATCTTTGACTTTTTTAACGTAGAGAAAAAATAAATAAAAGTCCCTTGCATACACTGGCATATCAGATAAAAGAGAACATTCTTAAGTTAATACGTCTTTTTCCCAGATCATAGAAGGGCAGATTAGGGGGTTGGGTTCATTCTTAGAATGCAAGAGGACCATGTCCATAGACTAATTTTATAAATAGCCTGACAGGGGGGAGGGGAAGAAGTGCCGAACGATGGAATGTTACAAAAACAAAGAATATATCAACAAAGAAGTGAATTCAACAGCTTAGACTTTGCGCATCTACGTTTGAAAATATACGAAACTGTACACAGGAGGGGGGATTAGAGGTCGGTACCAAGGACCCGCCCATTCTCAGGAAAATATGACATAGTCAGAAAATAAACTTAATTTCTTAGAAAGACGATCAAACTTTAGGATAAAAGTTTACCTTGAAAGACTTGATCAATTCGTTTGAGTATCTTGAGAGTAGACGCCAAATCGCGTGAAGTGGTACGCACTGCAGAAGCAGTTGGTGGGGTTTCAGGTTCGTTTAAACGGTATAAGACGGCGTCCAAGGCTTGTGATCGTGCTGGGTCATCCAAGAACTGAGATCTAAAATCAAAAATTACATTAGAAAACCAAATGAAAGACAAATGGAAGAAAAAAAAAATAATAATGAGGCTTCGTTTAGCAGTAGAGCTATTGCTACTGTATTGATTCATGAACGCCCATGTCCACTTATTCTGTTTAGTTACGTAGTTTAGACGAAGGATGAGACAAAAAAGAGAAAAAAAAACAAACAATAAAGATAAAACATTGCGTGACTTCCGTCTTTTCTTTCTCAGTATTGACTACAATCACTGTAAAAGATAAAGAGTATATTTTATTTATTTATTTTCTTTATTTCCCTCATAAAATGAAGAGTAGGCTACAATACAAATATAAAGAAAAGACAAATGATAACGCTTACAATAAAAAAATATCAAATATTGCTCTAGTAATATATCTTATAGGTAACACATATTGGGCCCTTTGGGGCTTCGCCCCACCCATTCCAGAGTGACTTGATTTTTGAAGTTTTTTCACACTTATGAAACGATTTTTTGCTTTATTGACCCACCTACCCCCCAAAAACTCCACTGTACGTGTCTGTTCATATATATAATTTATGATAAATGTTCAAATTAGAAGAAAGCCAAAATTTGAAGTCTATGTATGTGTGTAATATTTAGGCATGAGACTCAAATCAATAGCTGCTAGAAGAGCAAAGCTCTGCTAAGCTAACTCGAAATACAAGTCACACATATTTCATAATCAACCCAAATTCACACCAGCCACAAAATAACAATATATTTCACAAACACAAAATAACGTTAACAAAATAATGATATTTGTGTTCTTAGAAGAACAATTTACATGAGAACCGGTTAAAGGGGAAAGTGAAAATAAAATTATCATGTTATTTTTGTCTGTACGATACGAGTCTCTTTGTACACCACTGTGTTCATATAATCAATTTAGTGCGTTTTTCAGGTTTGTTTATTATAAGATCTTCGCGTTTATCTCATTGCGCATTTGGAAGTTCTAATATCAGCATACTTTGTCTACACTCAACGCGTTCTAGCCTCTGTTCAAATTATTAGAGGTCCAAACATGAAATAAATTGACAAAGTTTTTACATGGTATTTCTATATTTTAAAATATTGGAAATGTTTTACCTTCCATATGCACAGTATTCACTTGTATCCAGGGGAGGCGGAATTTTTTTTTTTGTATTTCTTGCAGGCATTGACACTATTCATTTAAATTATTTTCATTTTTTGTTCCCTCTTTGACATTATCAAATGGTGTTTTTCATACTTACGGAAAATTTAAATAAAATAAAACTCATATTTTTCATTTAAAACAACGACAAATTTTGCACTCCTCTCAGGTTTGCAAGCTAAACTCTTCCTGGAGCTAACTTTAACTTCTAGTCAGTGCTCACCATTTTAGCATCTGAGGAAAAACAGATTTTATTTTTAAAGTTTCATTGCTCCAAAAAAGCGTAATAAGTCCCAGAGCAACTAGAACTCTAAGGGAATACAACATCCTATATTTTGCCATCCTTTTAATTCTGAAACAAGTGACGTTTCTAGTCGGATTGTGCTGGGGCTCTTGGGACATATTGGGCAATATCAATCAGTCCCTTAGTCTCTTAATAATGAGTCTTAATAATAACAAATATTATTTTCTTATAGCCTGTTATAAAAGACTAGAAAAAATGGACTGCCACAAACTGAGCATCCTTCAACCCGCGTTCGTCAACCCTTTCCTCTCTCGTTTTCATTGAGTTTCACATAAAAGATCAAAAAGAAAGAAGGAAAATTACACGAGAAGGTCACACAGAGATTCTTTTATAAACCCTTTCATTGCTCTATCCAAGAAAAGGGACAATTAACAAGGACTTTAGAAAAGGTGGTCGATGGAAAGAGGTAGAAGAAAGAAATGCTTCCATTTTCTTGTAAAATGTTTTAGGGACACTGAGGGGCAGGGGACGAGAAAATTGTCCCGGGATTACAAACCATATAATTTGTCATTGCATATAAATAGGGTCTGAATTAGAATAGTTTTAAACACATAGAAATACATGTTTTGTCCTTTATTTAAACAAATAAATAGAAAGGGAAAAAAAGAATAGAAAGAAGGCAGTTGTACCATCTTGTGGTTCAGTTTCGATTTGACTGTCTTCCTTAAAAATTGGAAAAACAAAAAGATACAGAATCCATGGATACGCATTAAGATGCTTGTGTATGGTGAAAATCAAAAGTTAATATGCTTTTTACAAGGAATACACTGAGAAGTAATTACATGGTAAACAACAATAAATCTTGATTGTTAGCTTAATATAGGTATGTCAATAATTACAGAAAACAACATTTCCTGTGTTTTTCTTGTTCAGAATGATGCAGTCAAGAAAACCTGCTGCTAATTACAATACGAGTTAGGTAAAAATTTTTCAGAGTAATTGGTTTTATCTAATAACAATTTCGCTTATGAGAAGGGCATGTGGCTCGATCTTTCATCTTAGTTTTTCCAGTTCTTTTTTACTTACAGCTTGGTTCTTAGTTCATTTAAGTTTTATGGCAACATCTAAATTATTATAGTTAACAGCTCTGAATTATTAATGGAAATGGTAATTTCTTAAATGTACACGGAGACATATCTAATCAACAACTTCGACTTCATGAATAAGAATTCGCTCCTCGGGATATTCAGTTCAATGGACTGTTTTCAAAAACTGAAAACAATATAACTATTTTTTGTACTATTGTTAATATACAGTTATTTATAATTCCTCAAATGTTAGGTGGAACCTTTGCCCAAGGGCAACTTACAATAGTTCTTTGAACTTTGGGCCTAATGTGATAATAACTAAGGGGGAGAGACTCGTCTGAAAGACGAAAAAAAGCCTTATACCAACTGATCAGTATATAAAATTTATGACAGTTATTACGTGACTTAAAATTACCTTACCTATAAAAATATTGCTTTCATCGACCAGTTTTGAAAATACCAGTTGTTAAGGATTTGAAAACTCTACTTTTCAATTCCGGCTATGCAATGGCCTCTGCAATGGTCGGAGTCACCAGCGAAACCTACCCTTAAATACGCCCGCAAGAACCCTTTACTATTTTAACTTTAACAATTTTGAGGGATGGTCCCAGGTGAAACACAGTGTGAGTTACTTCCTTCAATAGTATATAATCTCCCTCCATGATGAAAATAGCATGGCTGAAAGCCAAATATAAAGAGAGAAATTGAAAGTCGTCTGTACACGGGCTAGCGGACATGAAAAGCAAGTGAGTGAGCTATGGGACTCAAAACACTAGCGCTTGAGAGCCATATAGCGGCAGAGCTGCATTATATATGTACTAGCCAACGAACCTCTTTGCCGGGTCTTGGCTAGAAAACCCGAGCTTCAGGTAGCCTCGTCCAACAATTTCGGTTTTCAATCTTTTTAATGGCTCTCATTTCATTCGGGCAGAACCCTGGGCTACAGTCGTGTCAAATCAAAACCCACTTTACTCTTGACATTACTGCTGTCTCGTGATTTGAATGCGAATCACCGAGGACTCAAATTATTAAAGTTTCAATTTCAAACTATTCAGCTGTCATTTCAATTTAGAACAAACACTTGGACTTATATATAACGAAAGCCAAAGTTAAATTTATGTATAAAGCCAAAAGCCCAAATCAATATATAATACAAGCCAAAGAGCTACCCCTTTCTCGTTTCATGGGATTTTCCTCCACTGTTTTTAATAAGCATATAGCATTTTTTTACGATGTAATTCTTTCAGTTTATCTCTTTTTCAGGATTTTTTTTTGTATATTTGTCGTCCAAAACAACGTGACAGCTAAGGTCAGTTTTCTAGCCAAAATAATGTAACCGCTTATTCCATTCATAGAGAGGGGCGCAGAAAGATGGAAAATCGTAAAAATCATTTGATAAATAAAGAAGATAAAAAAAAGAAGAACAAAACACCCTTATACTGAACTAGATCATTCCAGGACAATAACACCGTGTAAGTTAAGCACTAAAAAAAAGGCCAAAAATAATATCAATTAATACCTGAGCTTTTTAAGAAGGTTGTCCGCTTGTCCTCTGATTTTCCCAGACAAATTATGAATTGTTGCTATTACAAGGTTATCTAGTACCTCTAATTGTTTCGTTCGCATCGATTGATCTTCGAGAACTAAACTTCTCCTATCTGAGACGACATTCTTATCTGAGCCAAAAGTATCGGTTAATGGACGACTACGGAGTCGGGGAGATTCAACTGCTTTCCTCTGAAGACGGGGGCTTGAAGCTATGTCTCTATAGTCCCATAAAGACTGACTATCTTCATCAACTGTTGTCCTCTTTGTTATTAGAGGGGGAGGATCTTCGAAGCAAGTTAAGGAGGAAGACCTGTAATAAATAAATAATTACGTTTATTTTCAAGCAAAAATCGAACAAATTAATGCAAGAGGCCAAAAATCTTGTGGACAAATAAAAATTACAGAATAAATAAAGAATTATCAAACACTGAATGAAAAAACAGCATGCAGTTTGCTTCTGGGAACCTTTTTATAGTTACTTATTCTAAACGTTTTCGTAGTATTTGGTGGAACCGACAAATCTACACAATCATTTTAAATAAATGCATGTTAAGTAGTTCAACCAAATTATTTACCTGTAGACAAGACTGTATACAGGATTTTTACCTGGTATGTGGGAAAAAAAAAACTTTATAAAACACAACTAAAATTTGTTTATATGTATTTTTGTTGTTCTTTACGATTCGGATAAAAATTCTGGAGGAGAAGGGTGTTGGGTTTCAACTACCCCCCCCCCCTGGCTGCGGCCATGCTCGCAGGATTCAATACTTGCAGGAGTTGCAATACAACAAAGGAATCAATAACCAGGCCAAATACTTGCAGGACTAAATTTTCTTAATGCAACTGAAAGCTGCTTTAGCCAAGACTGGAATATTACTGATAGTTTTATCTAGCAAGTGATGGATATTTTCCAGATTTTTATTTCATATTCGATTTATACCAGCAAATTATATTTAAGCTTATCTAATGACATACTTAATCCTAAGATTATAATTACATTTTTTGACAGCCTACTTAATTGACTGTCGGTATCACTCTCACTTTAGAATTCCTGTAAATGACAAATAGGATGAAAAAAAAACAGCTCACACAAGAAGAGGAGGAACTAGAGTAAGATTATCCTATATGGACATATTTGTAAAGCTGATCTTCAGCTAAATTTCTGTAGAAAAGATTTTGACGGCAACCGATGCAAAATCTTGATTTATTATTTTGATAGTAGATACAATGTATTACTTATATTCAACTTCTTTCGAATCAAATTATTGCTGACAAATTATTTCAAATCCAAATAATACCCTCATGTTCTGTCTTATTAAGACTGAATCTAACCACATCAATCACTGTCGCAATAAAACGACAGCAATAACATATATGAAAGTAGACATAGCTGAGCGTTTTCCAGGAGCCTATTTTTCACTCAAGAGACCTCTTAACCTAAAAAAAGAATCCTTACCACAATTTTTCCAAGGGTAAAAAAAATATTCAAAGTTTTTCTTTTGGATTCATTGACACGTTCAGATGTCCCATTGGATATTCAGTTAAAAAAAAAGCAAAGAAAGAAAGAGCATAGACCTACACTGCTGATATACATCTTAATAGACCAATTGTCTGATGGGAAAAATATACAAGATTTTTGTTATGCTCCCTTTTGCTTTGGGAATGGACAATATGCTCAGGTACTTGGCGTTTAGTAAATTACCAAAACAATAAATAACATATGATGAATGAAATGTTCTTGCAATGTTTTCATATTAGTTCTTATTTTTGGGGAATATCCAAATAAACGTGGAACGTTGATCAATTGCTTCAGGACTAAATTCTTATGCTATGATATAATGTGTAATGTGGGATTAATAGATCTGTCACCAAGGATGTTCAATTATATTTAGGTTCAATAAATTAGGTCAGTTATATTATCTTTGTCCTCAATTATTATTATTACGTAAGTTAGTTAATGGCTTCCTCGACAAACTGTCGCTAAAAGTTTGGGGAAAATAATTAATTTTGGTGAAGAAAACTTCCAGATTGTCAAGAGAATGATATCTGAGCTTGATTTCTGAAACTTTAACCCGCCAGGTTCTACTTTTCTTTAAAATATCAAAGAATATTGTCCAAAAACAGCTTTTTACTATGTTAATACATACGACTACCAATAAGCTTTGTCCCCTCCCGGCCCCACTTACATCATAAGTCGATTCTTTTGACGTATCTATTGATAAAGTTCCGTTTTTTAGTTTCAGTTACTACTGAGCCGTGTCGCTCCTTATTTACAGTTCGTTACCACGCACTCTTTGGTTTCTCTACTCCCCCATGGTTTGAAATATCATCAAAAGACAAAGATTTTACTTCCACTCCATAGCTGAGATTCGATTCCACTCAACACCCTAATTAAATTTTCAAATTTTATGTTTAGGAATTTTTTTTAGATTAAAAATATGTTAAACATTTGATGAAAATCGTTGGAAAAGGGCAATGTTCCTATTTTTTAAGCAAATTTATATCCGTTTCTCATAAACATTTTAAGTAATATAATAATTCTAACTTGTTGAATGAATAGATCAGAGATCAGTGAATTCAATGATATAAGGGTCCAATTTATTTGGTATAAGTAACGACTGCAGGCTTGTTGCAATGTCGCTTGTTTCAAGAGGATACATACCAAGGCCAAACAAATACTAGACAGAGAATCAGCAAGGGAGCAATTATACAGCGCAATTACAGTGAAACAGATGATGTGTGAAATATGTAAATCTGGTTTACTCTATTATTTAATTCAGTTAAAACTACAGAAAACATTAACTCCCGAACGAAGAGATGAGTTCGTAGAGAAGGAATTAATCAAATTAATTCTGGCGACTAGCAAGGAATCAATTAATCTTCTTTAAGGGTGAGACAAACTGGAAAACCAGTCTCCCATTATGCAAAAATACAGTTACTAGCAAAAAAAAAAATCGCTATTTACCCATCTATATATATATATATATATATATATATATATATATATATATATATATATATATATATATATATATATATATATATATATATATATATGTTCTGTGATCAAAAGAAGGTATAGTTGAGCTTTTGTCCGTCCTGTTACGTTAAAACGTTATGTTTCATGAAAAAAAAAAAAAAAAAAAGCATTTCTTCATTGCAAAGTGTAGCTACCTCAAAATTCCGTCATTGTAGCGTGAACAGTGCATCACTTTTCAAAGACAGTTTAAACGGTCAGTTTTTACCATTGTCTTTGAACTTATTAAAGCCTTTAGATTCTATAGGCATTTGGGCAAATACCTTTGGGCAAACTTCAAAGGAATGACCTCCCTCCCCCCAAGGGACAGTTTAGTATTCAAAAGAGGATAAAATTACAGATTGTCAGATTGGGAACACGGTGGAAACCAAAAACAGTGTTTTAAAACCATCCCTCTGCGTTTTTTCTCAATGGACAGACTAAATTTTCTATATTAAGTTCAGTGTCAATGCTTACATAGCTTAGACCTATAACCAATTCTGAAGACAGATTACCAATACAGGCAAACATAGCAGTTCTACTCATAGGCACTCTAAATGTAACCAAAGCAATCATAGTTATCCTACCAATAGGTACTCTAAATCATATAGTTTCTCAATGTAATTTTACCGACATTTATGTCTAGTAACTTAAGGTTTTTCTAACTAGGAGTTTCTTCTCTATTTATTTCTGGCTAAGTCTCTCTATAAAAGAGACTAAGTGTAGTTTAGGGAGACTAATTAAGCCTAAGTATTTATATAGCTTAGAACCAATTCTTAAGACAGATTACCGATATAGGCGGTCTATCTAACTAGGTCTTTTCTACCCTGTTTTTTTCAGACTAAGTCCCTCAATAAGAGAGAGACCAATTATACCTTAGTGTGCTTTAGATAGACTGAATAAGACTGCATTTATATAGCTTATAACCAATTCTGAAGACGGATCACCGAAATAGGCGATCATAGCAATTCTACCCATAGGTACTCTAAATAATATCGAGTTTAACGAAGTAATTTTATCAAAATTTATGTGTGGTAACTAAAGGCCTAACCATAGGAGAGAGATTAAGTATACCTGTGCAAGTTTTCTGGTGGCTCTTCGTTCTCAATTGTTGTTTCTTGTATCAAAGACTGACTCATTACCGTACTTGATCTAACTGCAGTTTTCTTCTTTGAGCCCTCTCTTGCAGCCTTAAGGGGATCGTAGCTTTTCCGTCTTTTCCAATTTTGAAATTCTGTCTCCTTATTATTCAAAGTGGAATTGCTGCGTCTGGATTCATTACCGCTTTGAGGTCGCGGTTTTGTCTTATTTACAGCCTAAAAAAGGATAGAATAAACATATTATATTCGTTTATTAAAAAAAAAAAAAAACTCACTATCTTTTTTACAAAATAGTTCCTTTTTACAAAAATACGATATTGATCCGTTAGGATTTTACAAGTCCTGTCTAAAATACTTTCACCTTTTAGTAAACCAGAAGTAGCAAGTTGTGCAAACGACTGTTAATTAACACAAATATTGGAGCTTCTTTTGAAAAAAAAAAAGTCAAACTGACCAAGAACATTGCAGAAATTTCAAAACGAATCAAGCATTAACGTAAATAATTCTGTAACTGATGAAAGCTAGTTTCTAACTGACAATGGTATCGTAGAAATGAAAGTTGATTTGAAATATTGAAATGAAATATATCGAATGAAAGGAAATATTAAATCACAGTTAACAAACATTTATTTTTTTGGCCAGTAAGATAACTTCAATTAGAAAAATATAGAAAAACAACACCATGCTGTTTAAAGAACATATATTAGTACAAATAAGAAGTTTCCACCATGAGGGAGAGCCAAATTTTTCAAATTTACCAAAAATATCAAATGTTCAATATTAAACTTCCAAATATCAACTTTTAATATGAAAAATACAGCACATTCTGTAAAGTAAATTAACACCAAGTTGTTTAATAGAAGATTTAGGTGAAAGTGGTCTTGGACTGCTAAGATGAATTTAATAAAACACATTTTATGAACACATTAAAAATGTACAAATGCATTATTATAAGAAAAACACTCATAAAATGTTTTTTGGTAGACTATAGTAAATACTCAATTATCGATTCAATCCAATCCAATTTATTTATAACCCATCTTTTACAAAAAGAGGGCGAAACGCCCTTAAGATGGAGTAATAAGAGAAAAAAATTAAATAACTACAAATGAATACAAATCAACACCAATAGATAATCAAACAGTTCGTGGTAACGAACTGTAGTAAGGAGCGACCCGGCTCAATAGTAACCGACACTCTAAAAAACGGAATTTTGATACCAATAGTTACATCAAAAGAATCATATTTTAATGCTAATTTAAGTATATAAGCTTCATCAATATTAGTCTTACACATCAAAAACTAGAAGCCTCAGAAAATTTGCCTTATTTTAGAAAATAGGGGAAACACCCCCTAAAAATGATGGAATCTTAACAAAATTCACACCATCAGATTCAGCGTATTAGAGGACTCTACTGTATAAGTTTCAAGCTGCGATCTACAAAAATGTGGAATTTTGTATTTTTTGCCAGAAGACAGATCACGGATGCGTGTTTTTCTTTTTTTTTTTCAGGGGTGATCATATCGACCCAGTGGTCCTAGAATGTTGCAAGAGGGCTCATTCTAACGGGAATTAAAAGTTATAGTGCCCTTTTTAAGTGACCAGAAAATTGGAGGGCACCTAGGCCCCTTCCCACGCACATTTTTTCCCCAAAATCACCGGATCAAAATTTTTAGATGGCCATTCTGTTCAAATTAGTCGAAAACCTAATAAATATGTCATTAGGGACGACTACCCACAGTTCCCAGGGGAAGGGGCTGCAAGCTACAAACTCTGACCATTGTTTACATATAGTAATGGTTATTATGAAGTGTACAGACGTTTTCAGGGGGACTTTTCGTGTTAGAGTGGGAGTGAGTCAGGGGAAGGGGTTACGTGGGAGGATATTTCCATGGAGGAATTTATCATGAGGGAAGAGAATTTCCATGAAGGCGCGCAGGATTTTCTAGCATTATTAAAAAAAAGCACAATGAGAAAATAATTTTTTCACCTGGAAGTAATGGGTAGCATTAAAACTTAAAATGAACATAAAATATTACGTATATAAGGGGATTCGTAAATCCACAATACCTTGCTCTTTACGCTAAAGTATTTTTAGGAATTTCAACTATTTATTCTACGGCCTTTGTGATTCAGGGGTCATTCTCAAAGATTTGTGATAAAATTCAAGCTTTAGTGTAGAGAGCGAGGTATTGGCAAGGGGGCAAACCCTCTCATATACGTAATAAACATACACAAATATAGAAATTCGTTACGTTAGTTAATTCGTAAGGTACGTATGTTTATAACTAACAAAAATGTTCGTACAAAAAATAAAAAATCTAGTTGCATTTTTAAGCAGCCGAAAATTGGAGGGCAGCTAGGCCTCCACCCCACCCCTTTTTTTTTATCAAAATCATCTGATCAAAACTTTAAGAAAGCCATTTAGCCAAAAAAAAAAAATTAAAATGCAATTAAAACTTAAAACTTAAAACTAACAGCAATTACTCCGTATATGACAGAGGTTGTCCCCTCCGCAACGCCTTGCTCTTTACGCTAAAGTTTTTTTTATTGTTTTAAAAAGTAGAGTTCTGACAGAGTCAAACTTTAGCGTAAAGAGTGAGGCGTTGCGGAGGGGACAACTTCTTTCATATACGGAGTAATTTCTGTTTGTTTTAAGTTTTAATGTCGCTCCTAACTTGCAGTTAAAAAAAACTTATTTTTTTATTTAATCAAATAAATAATGCTGACCAAGGATGAGATACTATCGACATAGAAGAACGAAAATAATGTAGCCTTCTATCAATAACACATATAGGCGAAACTAGGCAGAATTTATCCATTAAGTAACTATTTTTAGTCCAAGGAGGGTAACTGAGAAGGAATTTAGCATAACGAAAACATACTCTACGAACAGATAGTTTCTGAGGTTCACTAAAAAACTGCCAAACCGGACAAAGAGAAAGGAGATGAGGTACAACTAGGCTATTATAAATTATTGCGAGATTTAGTTTATCTATGTGTTTAATATTAGATACAAATTGAAGCATAAGCAATTCTCAGTTTTTTCTTCAAATTTTCAAGGGATAATTTTACAGTTTCTTTCATACTTTTTCCAATAAGCATTCCAAGGTAAACTAATGTTTGAGCATTAGCTAGAGATAAAAAATGTAGGGCCATTTGTCTCTTTAAAACTGAAAGCTACAACAGCAGTTTTACGGCTTAAATTCAAAATGTCATCTGCAGAATTCATTAATGACCAATTAAATCCACGGTAAATATAACTAAAATTAGGTTATTTAACCAACTGTATGTTGATAAGAAACAACTCCGTTTCCAATACCCATTTTAAAAAGCAGAAAGAAATGATTAAAAAGACAAGAACTTGCACAATAAAAATGTCTGGCAGTAATTCCATCAACTCCCGCGGAATTTCTTTTCTTTAGTTTTTTTTTTTACAATAAAACGATATATCACTTGGCTTAATTATAAATGTCAAAGGTTCGTGTTTTTTCAGACAAGCATTTAATTCTTTTTCAAATTTTGATTCAAGAGCAGGATTGGGAGAAGAAAACTCATGCTTATAATAGTTTAACCACTCAGGCTTAGGAATATTATTTGCACAAATGTGTTCACAAGGGCGTGCAAATTTTTTTCAGAGCACCGAAGGGTTCTCTGGAATTTTATGAGCGTTTTTCTCAATAATATCAGCTTTATGTTTTCTTAACACTTTAGCAAAATAACGTTTAGAATGTAGCCGCAAGCCATTAACAGTCCCAGACTTCGGCCTGCTGCATTCCTTCCAAATATTCAGCCAAATTTTAGAAGACTCGCACGGAGACGTAAGAGAAGGGTTTTTTGATTAGCCCTGCACTTGAGAGCCTTTTCTAACACGCTTGCATGGGACAGCTGAAGCTTCAGCACACTTTAATGCATGGTTAATTTCTGCTAGATAAGTGGTAAGTCCAATGGCTATTTCTTTTTCACTAAGGCCCGAGCGCGTGCACAACAAATGAAAGGGCACCTTTATTTTATTTAATATTCTGTCGCATTCAGAATGAAACCTCTCGTGGTTAACTTTTTCCAGTCTTTTATATTGTTTGTTTATTTATAAATATTAGCTTGGCTTATAAACATTTTCAGAAGATACTATGCTTCTGAACCACTCTGAAAAACTTCTCACCAACAGACAGTTTTTTGGGCTCCGTAAATTTTAAGCTTGAGGCTCCAAAAATATAACGCAAAAGAACAGTTTTTTCTTTTTTAATAAATATTGCGCGAAAGGAAAAAAGAAAGAAGTTTAGACTTTCCGTTTAAAAAGATAAATAAAACCTGAAAATGAGTAATTGAATTACCTGGGATGGCATGTAGGGTTTTGATTGTGGGGCCTTCAAACTATATCTCCCCCCATCATTTCTCGAAAAACTGGAACTAACCGCAGGTGGTGGCTGAGGCTGTGACTTAGTAAGCATTCTCGCTGGAGGTTTCGACAGCCTATCAAGCCTCGACAGAGGCTTACTCTCACTCTTTTGAATAATATTGCTAATAATGTTCTTATATCCAGCATCACTACTACTGCAGCTTGACGCAACGCTTCGAGAATCATCATTATCTTGAGCTTCATTTTTTGATTCGATGATGTAAGAAGTCTGTCTTGCAGTTTTGACGTCATATTTGGCACTGTTTACATTATTTTTCTTTTCGACGGTCGAAATTCTTTCAAATGATACATCGTCAATGAATGAATCATATGTCGGTTTTGTGCGTCGAGATTCGTTCGAAAGTTGACGCTCAGTTTGACGTCGTGTCGTTCGGGCGTCAACGCTGGTGCTCCTTGGAAAACTAGAATGCTGAAAAACAAGTTCACGGTTTATTTTAAAAAGTGAAAGTAAATAGTCCTTGAAGTAACGTTAGTGTTGAATAATTCACTATTTTTCTTCTTTTTAGAAATATCTTTGAGGAGTGGGGCAGCGAAAAAAAAATTCGCTTCAATAATTCGTTACATAAAACTAGGTTGAAATATTAGAGAGGTTTCGAACACCCAAATAGCACATGCTAATACCTGAAATTTATTTATTTTTTTTTTTTTTTTAATACAAAAAGTGCGATATTCCAACATGAGAAAAACTTGACCTCTCATGAAAAACGATAATACCTTGCGTGAGGCATAGCAGAACAAATAAATAATAAGAGAATACCGAACTAAGTTCCAGGTTCCCATTAACTGGATAGAAAGAGTCACATATTTTACCGGTAAAAATTCTCTGCTGATTTTACCACAAGAGCCCCTGACTATTCCAGAACTTTTGATATTTTTACATACTAAGACCTTCCTGCAAACTCTATATAGCCATCTTTGGAGGCCTATCTAATAAGGTCTACATACTTATTAGGTACTTAACTACTAAGAACTTTTTGAATTTGTAGGAACATTTTCCTTTTCCCTAGTATTAGAATGTAAACATTCAAAAATAAATCGAGAATTGTTCACAGGTAAGGGTTTTCAAAAGGAACTGGATCGTCTGCATAAAAGAGGTACTCGAGGAAATCCTTCGCAAGACTCATCAAAGGATGCAAGGGAAAGATTTCTAAAGAAAAAAAACCTCCAGGAGCCAAATACATGAACGAATAATAAAGACCTAGACAATTTTCAATCCACCCATAAGAAAGTTTTTATTTCTTCCACTGTTACGAGAGAGTGATTCTAGGTATTCCCTTAAAAAAAGAATTTAACTTCCCGTTGTCACACGAAATTAGAATGGGGCAAAAACTTTTAATATAACTTTAAATACGAAGTCAGAGTTGTATACAATTCAATTCTTTGTGTTAAGGGGCAAGATCTTTCAGAGAGAAATTTTTATATTCCAAAGAAATGGCTTTTGAGCCACATTTTCGTATATTTTAATGTCTTTTTTTTACTGATAAATGTAGAGAAAGCTCATGTTAGCTCCTTCCAGTGTAGGGAGGGGGTCAAAATTCTACCAAAAAGGTTTGCTATGGAGTCGTTCAATTGAAAGCCAACATGATATCTGGATACACAGGATGCCTATGTCGGGACAGGAGCAACTAAGATCTAATATAAAATCATATGCAGAGGTAAAAAAAAAAACCACTATCTTTAGTAAGAGTTCAGGTATAAAAATCACAAAAATCAAGAGTTCAAAAAATCGAAGCTTCTTTCCGAACTTTAGTTAAGGCTTTTAGGAGCTCGAACGTGCCCTCAAAAATAATTGCTTGCTAAATGATTCTCGATTTAATTTCATAAAGAAAGCTCTTTCACTCTGATAATGTGGTTCACAATTTAGAAGACATCGAAAATTAAAGGTCAAGTAAATGACCTTTACGGCTTTATTACAATTGAATGAAAGTTAATTCAGCAGGAAAGTCTAATAAGTGTTACACGAAATAATGGCTTTTTTTTTTTTTTTTTTTTTTAATGACAATTTTTTCTGAAAAAATTTTGTTACACAGAAAAAGTTACAAATCAAGTGAATTGATGATAATAACCACTGTAGAGGAGTATTAGATAGCTCATATAAAAGAAAAAACTCCACCGGGAGGGAAGAAATGCAATAAATTTGGTATGTAGAGAATTCAGTCCATTTAGCCGATTTTGACTTGGTTTCACGTACTAACCTAACGAATAACTCCTCTATTATTCTTTACTTGCTTTTCCTTTTTAAGTTTCGGCGAGGATTACTACAGACGTTCATCATTAAACTGACGTCAAAATCAAATCGGAACGCCTCCAGTTCGAATTTATTTGTGATTTGGATTCTGAAAGTATTGCAGTATTGTCTATATTTTCATTATCTCCTATTTTCACGGTTTCCAACGAATAAAAATTGGTCTCCAAAATATCCCCTTAAATCGTAGCTATAAAAAAGTTAAGGCGAAATACAAATCGTTAATGATCGTTAAGGTTAATTTTCGGGAAGATTTCGGAAAACCCAAGTTTCTCTGGCAAAACTCGGGGAAATTAAAAAAAAACATCAAGGATTGTGGAAGCACTAAATACAGTATACTCAATATAACAACAATCAATTTACTCTATTTTACTGGTATTGTAACTAATAGTAAGCGTACAAGATAAATTTACACCTAAATGAAATGAAACATCCAATTTCTAAACAGGAAGTACGACGCTTTTCAAAGAAGTTTGGCCAAGCCCACGTCAATGGAAAATTGCTTTCGCTTTGAACAGTATAAAAGACTCCTGATAAAAGAACAAAAAATATCACTATCTCTACAACAAGAATGGAATAAATTATCACTTCTTTTAAATTTACAACCGCACCTGTTCGCTAGATTTGACACCTGAATGCACATGAATAGGTACCTATTACTTTTTATTCTTTTGCTTATTATTATTGCTTTGTTCATGTTCGTAGGAGGAGAAAAATTGATTACATTCAAGGCCTTGTTTCTTTACTGAATATGTTATCTTAATCCACATATATTTTTTGAAAAATAAATAGATAAAATGTACCACTTAAGTCAACTTAAGCCAAACTCATCCTTAACCAAGAAACGCACTTAGATGCGCTTACTTTAAAAATCCTATAAAAATATTCAACGTAAAAATCCTATTCAACGTTGTTTGGTTCAAGTTGAAACACATACTCAATGGCGCACCGGCTTATTGATTTTCTCATTATAAACCCAATATAGATAAAAAAGGTGATTTTTCAGTAGATTTAAAGACAAAATTTGAGACTCAGAAGCCAGTATAAATTAGCATTTATAAGCTATAAAACATGAGACAACTGGAAATGAATACGAATTAGGAAATGAAACCTAAAACAAACTGAAATAATGTAGTCTATTTTGTAATTTATTGAAAACTAAATTGCTAGCTTAAATTGAAATATTGTTCAGCTCATTCATGGTCTAAAAAATTGGAATGTATGTATTTTAGGGAAGAAATATTGAAGGAAATAATAGGACTTTTAAATATTAAAATTAATCTAATTGTTAAAAATGAAATGAATTTTCAATTAATTGATTAAATCAGAAGAAAATCAGAAGATCTAGTATTATCGGTAAATCAGAAGATCTGATTTACCCTGGAAACTTGACTAGAATTCTTTTATTTATTTATTTTAAATCTCGCTTTCATTAGGCACAAACGGCAGTGCAGAGTTGTGGAAGGCTTGAAGAGGTAGCAGTCCATTTTTACTTATTGAAACTTTTGTCCGGTTGAAGTTTAGCTTTATTATTCATTGCAAAACTTAATAGATAGCAAATATCAAAATACCCACGTCCAAAAGGACCTGAGAAACACTAATTTTCTGTTAACGAGACTAATTATTGTTGAAAGTTCATTTGTTATTCTATGACTTTTTATTTATCGACTTTCAATAAAAACATCCTAAAGTCACTAATTCATCTGGTATCCCCTTTTCCAATAAATAGAAAATTGTAAAACCAAAAAGGATCTACTCAGAACATTTGAGAAAGTTAAGACTTAATTATATTAACACTGCAACATCGTGTACATCCCTAAAATACAATTGCAGGGAAGGGCCAGGAAATATTACGTGCGGTTGTTTACTTTGCTGTTACTACCAGAGCAATCAACAGTAGCAACTATCAGAAAAGTGGCGCAAGAACTCCCCTAATCCAATACTCCTCTGCCTAGCTTGTGATTTTGAAGATTTTTGAGGTGGGCTGCTGGATTTTGTATCTTATGTGTATTTTTGTATTTAGTATATTAGTAGGTTTAATATGTCGTACTTATTGCTGGGATTTTTTTTTCTCTCTAGCTCTTTCCTGGCCATGAAGCCTTGTGGGGGAAACTAAGTTGAAGCTGATTTCTGTTTTGTGAATTTATTGTCATTAATTTGTTTTATTATAGTATTGTCTTTTCTTAAAAGAAACAAAAAGTTGAAGAAAATTCCAGTAGTCCTTTTTTATTGCATAGGAGCATGGAATTTTACTAAAAATTATATTTTAGAAGAGAGAGAACTTTTCGTTTCTTTAAAGATAAGATTGAAAAGTATTGAGGCTTATCTTCCAGGACGAACAATACAATCAGTATAGTCAATAGCATTACATATACAAAGATGTCGACATGCCGAGAAACCCAGCGTATTCTGCTACTCAGTGGCATCCATCAGGGTTAGGGAACAAGGGTTCCTCCATATTTTTTCCTAGATTTTGAAGAATACCCTTTTAGATCCAGAATCTAAATGAAGAATACACTGCTGTTTACTTAGAAATCAAACTTTAAAAACAAGTCGCAGTTCCCAGAAGGAATGGACAATAAAACTAGTGCTACTCCTTATCTTACGGTTTTGAAATTGCCATGAATCAAAGCAACAGCTAAATACACAAAAAATCCATTAAAGCAAACCATTTACCACTTAGGCCTATCTTCCAAAATTTACGAAGACACAGATAAGATATTGTAACATAAGGCAGATTTGCCGACCACTAAGATAAAAAGTTCCCAAGTAATTCCATTATAACGCAATTCCCATATCAATTCAAAATATTCACCTTTTCGCGGTGCATCCTTCTCACAACAAAGATTAGAAAAAACTGAAATTCTAAGGCCAAGCATTAATGCATGATAACAAAGTTACATGCAAATCCACAACTTCCTTTTAAGATAGGAATCTGGAAGCTTTTTCAACTGCCACGGAAAAATAGTCAACAACGCCTCTCATTTGTAACTTCTTAATCCAACTACCTAATAAAAAAGCTGATATACAACTGGACACTTTCAAATATTTAGTAATGTTTGGTAAAATTCTAGATGATGGGCTTAGTGCTATTTTCAAAAGTAGTTGAGCTAGGTAGATGAGACTTGAAGGAATAGATCCAGAGCATAAATTATGCCCCTGGAATGTCTTTTGAAGCATCTACATACATTGTTTCACTCTCCAAAAAGCGCAGATATATGACGAACTTTAACAAACCTTATGATGTAAGTGAAACCTTCAGAAGTGATCTTAAGAACAAAAGAGGCTAAAGGGGAATGTTTTGACCCTCTAGTTTTTCTAAATCCTCATAAGGTTTTAAAGATTTCGTAAAAATGTGTATTGTGTTTGAAAAAAATTCTTATAGCCTCAGTCAAATCATTGGCACTATGTTTTCAACATTTAGAGACCAATAAAGGTACTAAAACTAAAATTCCTGATTGTTTTTTGTTTGCTACTTAATCTTCTAAACCTTAAAAATACAGAAGAAAGGTATATAGGGGTTCGAAAAATAAACTTAGCAAAGCGTAAGTTTGACCTTGAATCTATTCCTGAAAATTCTAGTTGCCTAAATAACTACTTTCCAAAATAGCGAAAAGCTCGTCATCTTGACGCATTATGATGTACTTAGTACCTTAAGGAAAAACAAATTAAAAATAGGACCAGGCATAAAACAACAACATTTCCTGTTAAACACTATTGATTTTATACCTTATTTCCTGTCGGACTATCTCCGTCTGAACTTCTTCCTTTTGCGGGAATTACAGGAAGCCTTCGTCTCGGTTTCTCTTCCTCGAAACTATCGTTGTCTGGAGACCAGACTCGTTCGTTAGAAACTTTTCGTGCAAGGTGTGGAGAGGGTAATGGTGACGAGCTGACTGAACTCTGTCGGCTACTTTTCACTGGACTGACATCTCTAGAGGTCGTTCGTGTTCTTTCTCTGACGGATCCACGGGGATCTAATGGTGGTTTCCCACTTACATTTGTATTCTGTAAAGCAGTTTTAGCTGCCCAATCACTCACCCAGCGAGATGTCTGAAAAAGTTGACAGTCGCGTCATACAACAAACAGAACAATAAATACAAATTTATTGCCACTACAGAGGAGCCTATGCAAATTCCAATTTTTTGTTGTAGGATATGGCAAGGTAGGTCTAAATACCAACAGAACATAGAGCATAAAACCACGTGATTCAAGGCAAGGGCAAACTAAAAGAACAATTAATTCCAGAATTTTTAGCGGAGTGAAATGAAGAGGCTTTGAAGGCTTAAATCCTGATGCAGTTTCCGCGAAAATAATTTTTTTTGAGCTAGGCAACTTTTTTTCTTAAGAGGTCGAGAATTTTTTAGGAAAGTTTTGCTCCCAATGACCAAGTCAATTCAAGGTAAGACACTGTTGCAAATGTCAACATTTTTTTTTTTTTACGACGGTGTACCGAAACAAGCATCTGAGGTTGTTTTTATGAAAGGTCTAACAATTTCAAAACTAGATTTAAGTTAAGGATAAATACTATTACTAATACTTATAACTCGCCGCACACCCAAGCCACCTGAGGCCAACACAGCTACGCACGCTCTCCCATCCTGAACTATTCAAAGTCTATCTCTTCACACCCTCCCAGGAAGATCCCATTCTTTTTGTTTAGCCCTAGACGGTTGGCGGAAAAGGACAATCTTTGACGATCTGTCATCCTTCATCTCCAGAACGTTCAGAAATGATAAATACTAAGATAATGACTGCAAAGAAGATAGTAAAAATCAAAAACACAGCCAATAAATCTGAAAACAAAAAATCAACAAACACGAGAAAAAACATGAATGGGAAGAAACAAAATTACTATATTTAGTTATAAATCACTAACAGTCCCAGCCCTGATTTAATATTTATAGAGGAAGAAAAATTATATAATCATGCAATGGAAATTGCAATATTGCAAGTAAGGCTATTTTGCCAAATCAAAAGATTTCGAGCAACTCAACGGTTAATGACTAAGAAAACAAGAGCTAAGAGCTCATATGGCACTTGTGACGAGGTCGGAAGAGCCGAGAGCTCATATGGTACGAGGTCGGAAGAGCCAAGAGCTCATTTGGACGAGGTCGGAAGAGCCAAGAGCCAAGAGCTCATTTGGCACTTGTGAGAAGGTCAGAACCTAAAGTTAAACTTTATAGCACAAGATCCTTCTAAATATCAAATTTCATTAAGATCTGGTCACCCTTTCGTAAGTTACAAATACCTCAATTTTCAAAATTACCTCCCCCCTCCCAATTCCACCAAAGAGAGCAGATCCGGTCCAGTTATGTCAGTCACGTATCTTAGACAGGTTTCTATTCTTCCCATCCAGTTTCATCCTGATCTCACCGCTTTAAGTATTTTCTAAGATTTCCGGTCCCCCCAACTGCCCCCCCCCCCAATTACGTTTGATCCGGTTGAGATTTAAAATAAGATATCAGAGTTACGAGGTCCTTCTAAATATGAAGTTTCATGAAGATCCGATCACTCCTTCGTAAGTTAAAAATACGTTATTTTTCTTATTTTTCAGAATTACCCCCCCCCCCCCCCCGCAATTGAGCAGATCCGTTCCAATTATGTAAATTACGTATGCAAGACTTTTGCTTATTTTTCCAACCAAGTTTCATCCCAATCCTTCCAATCTAAGGGTTTCCCATCATTTTAGGTCTCCCCACCCCAAACTTCCCCCAATGTCACCAGATCCGGTCAGGATTTAAAATAAGAGCTTTGAGCCACGATATCCTTCTAAAAATCAAATTTCATGGAGATCCAATCACCCATTCGTAAGTTAAAAATACCTAATTTTTTCTAATTTTTCAGAATTAACCCCCCCCCCCCAACTACCCAAAAGAGAGCGGATCCGTTCCGTTTATGTCAATCATCTATCTAGGACTTGTGTTTATTTTTCCCACCATGTTTCATCCCGATCCCTCCACTCTAAGTGTTTTCCAAGTTTTAGGTTTCCCCCTCCCAACTCCCCGCCCCCATCACCAGATCCGGTCGGGATTTAAAATAAGAGCTCTAAGACACGATATCCTTCTAAACATCAAATTTCATTGAGATCCGATCACCCGTTCGTAAGTTGAAAATACCTCATTTTTCTAATTTTTAAGACTTACTCCCCCCCTCCCAACTACCCCAAAGAGAGCAAATAAGTTCCGATTATGTCAATCATGTATCTGGGACTTGCGCTTATTTTTCCCATCAAGTTTCATCCCGATCCCTCTACTTTAAGTGTTTTCCAAGATTTTAGGTTTCCCCCCTCCAACTCCCCCCAATGTCATCAGACCCAGTCGGGATTTAAAATAAGAGCTCTGAGACACAATATCATTCCAAACATCAAATTTCATTAAGATCCAATCACCCGCTCATAAGTTAAAAATACTTCATTTTTTCTATTTTTCCGAATTAACCGGCCCCTTCTCCCCCCCCCCCAGATGGTCAAATCGGGAAAATGACTATTTCTAATTTAATCTGGTCCGGTCCCTGATACGCTTGCCAAATTTCATCGTCCTAGCTTACCTAGAAGTGCCTAAAGTAGCAAAACCGGGACTTTAGGTTTTCCCCCTCCAACTCCCCCCAATGTCATCAGATCCGGTCGGGATTAAAAATAAGAGCTCTAAGACACAATATCATTCCAAACATCAAATTTCATTAAGATCCAAATACCCGCTGATAAGTTAAAAATACTTCATTTTTTCTATTTTTTGCGAATTAACCGGGCCCCCACTCCCCCCCAGATGGTCAAATCGGGAAAACGACTATTTCTAATTTAATCTGGTCCGGTCCCTGATACGCTTGCCAAATTTCATCGTCCTAGCTTACCTGGAAGTGCCTAAAGTAGCAAAACCGGGACCGACAGACCGACAGAATTGGCGACTGCTATATGTCACTTGGTTAATACCAAGTGCCATAAAAACTACTAAAAATTCCAGACAGTAATTTTTAAACGTTTGTTTATCTTTTTTTCTTCCATACGATGTACACTTTTTTTATCGTTTTCTTGAAAGGTCATGGTACTTTGGTTTAATTACAGGGACATGGTTAAATACACATTCTTAGAAAGATCTCAACAAACTCATTTTCCTGTCAAATGTTTTACCGCCCGATTGGCCACGAGAGACCTGAGCTACAGAACTGAACTAGACCAGGCCCAGAGAGACCAGACCTGAACTATACAGATCAATACCATTATTTCATAGTTGTGAATGTCTGACTCGATCACAAATAGTCTCAATAACTTTTAGAGCACTAGCACATTCATTTTCTTTTTACATTCTAATGACAAAAAAGGGTGGTGAACCTGATAATTAGTGAGAGGAAACTCGAATTTTTAATACTGATAACTAGTTTGAGCATATTTAGTCCAACCAGATTCATGCAAACATATACTGAAAGTCGGATCCCGTTTAGATATATTTTATTAAAGTCAGACCGCTTACTTTGTTAAAAGAGGAAAGGGGTGGGGGCTGAAATAACATTATCCCCACGGGCCTGAAAACCAACCTATGTCCCTCCCTGCAGAGCCCTTCGAAGCTTTATGCGACAGATCAACTCCTGGTTGGAGTGTTTCATGGGGGTATGCTACCAAAACCTGTTTGGAATTTGCAGCATGACATCTAGGGTTACTTCCTAAGAACTCAACAACAGCCAATACTAATACAAGAAGTAACACTGTCATCTCACCAAGTCTAGTACATTTCAACGTGAGATTACATCAGTTTGTTCGGTGCAAAGTGAATGCAAAAGCCTTACTTTCGGGAATGACCCATAAAGACAACAACAATCTTTGAAACTAAATTAGCACGGTTGCCACCCCTAATCATTAATCACTATTTTTAGTGATTTTTATATTGCCTAAAAAATGCTAAAACAGCACATACTCACTAGATTATTGAAGAAAATCACCAAATCAACAAAAAATCACTAAAACATATAATTTTTTCACCGAGTGGCAACCCTGTACACTAGAGTTAAAATATAGATAAATAGTAACTTTTGAGCTGAAGGTACTTTTGCAATCAATGCCAAATAAGAGCTGTTTATGAATGAGTTATTCGTCCCGGTTTGCCGCTTCCAAAAAAGGAACGGTTTAAATGAATCTATAATTGCTATGCACCGGAAATTCAAAATAGAATTAATGTCAGTTCTTGCCTAATTAGTTCTTCAGTTAAAAAATATGTTTTCTTTTCATTTGATATCACTTTATAGATAGCAATAAACTTAGTAAAATAAACAATTAACTCAGAACACGGTAAAATATAAACCCTCTGTACTTAGTTGGGCGTGGGGGGGGGGGCAAAACATGAGGAAAGTGTGTGATAGTCATTATCATAATATTTACTTTGCTAGAGGAGAGATTCCTCAGCTAAACTTGAAGGAAATTCTCAACCCTCCTCTAGATTTTGGAAACACTTTTTTTTTAATCTTCATCAAAGATGGGAAAAATTCTTGCCCCAGCTACATTTTCATGAACTGTTGCCCCTGCATACTAATCACACACTAAGTAAGTGCACATGAACGGCTTGTAAAATGATCACACTAGTAGTCCATTTGCCAATAAAATAACACCATTCAATGACCTTTTAGAGAATTCCATAAAAACGAGAGAAAAAAAACATTCTAAAATAAACTAAGGACTATAGGATTATAACAAGTGCATTCAGATCTGATTTCGCTTTAAAACACCGATGCTTTAAGTTAGCGTCCTGACCTTAAAACTCTGACCCAGAGCCCTGACACTAGAAAATTCACCAGAACAGCTGTTTCCATGATTTTTGTTCGAAGGGGGCGAGAGAGGGGTTTCCTCCATGAAAAGCATCTGAAATTCACTTATTTTGATTTTTGATAATTTTCAGTAACTATGCATATTTCTGGCTAAAATGTAGGACTTTTTCCCAACTTCTTTACGTTAAAACCAAAGCATTTAGAAATAAAACAAAGTGCCAATCACGTGACTTTTCCCTAATGGGCTTTTTAAAAAAATAAACCGGAGGTTTCAATGCGTCGTTGGAAAAAGCTTGCGTTTCCCGCTTAAGTTTGAAGTATTCACTCATGCTAAAATGTTGAAGTATTGTTGCATTATAAGCTGTAAAAATTCTAATGGAAATCCTTGCTTCTTATTTCGTATTTTTGATAAGAAAACAGCTTTGAAGTGTCAAGTGCCGAATGAGGCAAATTACACATAATACAATTTTATTATATTTTTTGGAGTCTCTTATGTTCCTTTTCAGTTTATGTTCCTTTTCAGTGGAGTGCTTTACTTTGTAAATCAATATTGTACGTTTACTAAGTTTACTATTTTTTTTACAATTAACTAACGTGGTCACTCCGAATCCATCTTAAGCTAAAACTATGCGTGTGAACCTTCCTAAAAGGCTAGCTGTAGGGAGTTTCTCCTGCGCAAAGGTTTTCAATGTCAAATAATGAGTGTTGGCCCTCTATTATATTTTACATCTGTATGGTTAAATCCATTTGATCTCTCTTTCCCATTTTTGGAAGAAACCAGGCTGTTCAAAAGCCAATACATTCCACTCGACTGAAAATTTATTTTGAGATGTAGCTTAAAAGTTTTTGATTGAATTTGAAGGGCTAGATAAGAATTCCCCAAAATACGAATTAAATACACTAAATGACAAGAAACATTTACGATACTGAATAAAAAACAAATTTTTCTAGATCAGTTCTACAAACTCGATACATGGACAAACACTGGGGGGTTTACACTTCATGCCTCTTCCCGCCGATGTCTCAAGATTTTGCAATTTTAAATGTCGTTTTTTTCACATTTTTAACCAGGTGTATAAGTGCATTGAAAGCAATCCTCCAAACCAATTTCTACGAAGGCTCATCTCCAACTTAAAATTTACTTTCAAAATATATTCAGTTTCCGTAATTCTTCGTAACTATTTTTTCTGCCTGATGATTGATGCATCATAATCGAAGCCAAAAAGGCAATTATTTTCTTTCTCAGTTTTTTCCCATTACTGATTTATTCAGGTGATTGGTTCGATAACTGAAGCAGTTAATTATTGACAGACTATAATCAGGGCCGTAGCTCCAAAATTTTTATTTGGGGGATAAGAGGGGTCCATATCTCAATATTCAAGGGGTAGGGCAATATAATAATTCTTTATCAAAATTATTGGGAGGCAACTGCCTCTCCCCCAAACGACGCCCCTGGCTATCAATAAGGATAAACAACAATATTGCAACTTACTTTGAGTCCATCTTCACAATCAGGACTACAATCTGAACTATCCGTTCCTTTCACATTGAACACACGGTCAATATCTTTTCTTGATTTCTCCACCTCTGGACTGTCTACATCAATTGTATATGTTCCAGACTCACTAACTTTATCCTCACTTACATCACCAGCATTATAGTCATTCTCAACTTCACTCGATGAAATGTCAGGTGGTTCAATAATCGGCTGCTTATTTTGACCTTTCCTATTCACTGTCTTTTTCTCCTCAGATACCTTTTCTATTATTTGGTCTTTCCTTTGTGGTGCCTTTCTAGTGATTTGAGGGGATGGAGTAATTTTGCGAATTGTTTTTTGAGTCGGAGGAGATGGTGATCGTTCTTTTAAATTGAGGAGACGCTCTCTTGTTGGTGGAGATGATGAGGCTTTTCCTTTCTGATTAGCAAGATTAATATCTGCAAAGAATAATATTTCAAACAGATTAGTTAAAGTTAGTTTTTATGAAGTTTTAAGGGTGATTCTGGTGCTTCTGCCAATTTTCCTGACTAATAAAAGATCGATTCTGATACTTAAAACCCATTAACGATGAGATTTTACATATACCGAAATTAGTAAATTCTGAACAGTGGCATCAATGCACATATACTGGGGGTGGGGAGGGGTAAAAATGTATTTTTCAAAATCTAGAGGAAATGTTGTAGTTTCTTTTTCTTTTTCTTTTTTTCAATGGAAAAACCAAAAAGAACTTTTTTTTCACCGAAAAAAAAAGAAAAAGGGCATAATCTAGAAAGAGAGCAGAATATTGGAAGGAGGGACAATGCCAGACACCCCCCCAGTAACCCTATTCATTCCGAATCGGGTAAGAGCTGATGCTAGTGATGAGATTTTGTCGTTTGCGATGGATAATTCAAACACTGAGATCAACTAGTACCGTAATTATTCCACGTATTTGTTTTTGCGTCAGGTTCCATACAGTCCTTGTTTCTATTGTCGAACGAATATTTTTAAGCTCTGATTAGGTCCAAATTTTGTTTGCACTTTTCTCTATCTGTATAAAATTTAGGCAGTAGCCAATCAGAGAATTCTATGAAAAATTTTGATTGGCTTGGTCTTAACTAAGTTATTGATTAAACTTCAGTTTTGGCTCGATGCAGTTCTGGAAGCAAACTAAATTTCTAGTGAACATTTTTGGTTTCAATTGCCTTCCCAGATCAGCGCTAAACAAATTTCGGTATTAGTAAAATCTCAATGTGGATGGGCCTTAAGCAGAAGCCTGCTAGACGGGTTTTCGCAACCTGTAAAACCTAGAGCTCGAAAATAATCTCACAAATTGAACAAAAAAAATTGAAAAGGATTCACCTTAAATTATTCATCACGCTCAGCTTTTTTTTTGCCAAAGACATGCATCGAGGACCAGAGTCAACTGAAAACTACAGATAAATTAGAGCACCCTAGAACAGAGGTGCTCAGCTCAGGGGCGGATTAAGGGGTGTGTGTGTGAAAACCTTCATTTTGTAATAACAAGGAGAGGAAACTTAAAATCCTAACTTCACTAGGCTGTCAAAATGATATTTCAGGATTGTGTTGTCATGACGGGGCTGAAAAGCAAAATATTTGCTTCTTTTTACTGTCAAAACTTTGTTTTCAAGCTATGCTATGGCACTGAGACGAAGAAATTGACATCATTACTTTTTTTGGCTATCTGTTTTGGCTATCTGTTTTGGTGTTTTGGGTTTGCTTTTTCTTGCAAAGCGGGGTGGTTTTTACAACATTGTTGTATTTTAGGGGATTTGTATAATAGAAAGTAAATGTACAAGAACTATAAAAAATTATTAAATTCAGTTTTGAATTTTGGCGAGCAAATGGGTTTTGGCTAACAGTAAGTGAATAATTAAAACAAAATTTGCATATTGATTTTAATTTTTTTGGCTAAATGTCTTTCTCAATATTTTGATCGGAATATGTTGAGAAAAAAGCGACAGGGGAGGGGGTCTACTTGCCCAACAATTTTTTCGGTTACTTAAAAAGGCCACTAGAACTTTTAAATTTATTAATGAACATTTTTAGTAGTAATAAATGTACGTAACTTACGAATTAACTTTTGTAACGAACTTCTATAGTCATATATTTTTATTAAGTATATGAGGGGGTTCGCCCCCTCACCAATACCTCACTCTTTACGCTAAAGTTTGAATTTTGTTCCTATTCTTTAAATATGACTCCCGAATCACAATGGCCGTTTAATTAGAATAAATAGCTCTCTTGAGTTTACTAAAAATACTCTAGAGTAAGGAGTGAGGTATTTAGGAGGGGACGAACCCCCCTCATATACGTAATAGTTTCTGTTCGTTTTAAGTTGTTTTTTTAAATAATGCTGGAAAATTCAGTGCCCCCTTCATGGAAATCCTCTTGCCTCATGATAAATTCCTCCATGGAGAGATCCTCCCACATAAGCCCCTCCCCGACCCCCCCCACCAGAAAAAATCTCCCTGAAAACGTCAGTACACTTCCCAATAATCAATACTATATGTAAACAATGGGCAAAGTTCATAGCTTGTGGCCCGTCCCCCGGGGACTGTGGGGGATTAAGTCGTCCTCAAAGACAGAGTTATATTTTTCGGCATTGCTGAACAAAATGGCTGTCTCAAAATTTTGATCCGATGACTTTGGGAAAAAAGAGCCTGGGAGGGGGCCTATTTGCCCTCCAGTTTTTTAGTAACTTAAGAAGGGCATTAGAACTTTTAATTTACGTTAGAGTGAGCCCTCTCAAGACATTCTCGAACCACTGGGTCGATACAAAACTCAACATTTTTGCAGATAGGAGCTCGAAACCTCTACAGTAGGGTTCTTTGATACGCTGAATCTGGTGGTTTGATTTTCATTAGGATTCTATGACTTTTAGAGGGCATTTCCCCCTTTTTTTTGAAAATAAGGCAAATTTTCTCAGGCATACAAATTTCTCAGCTTCTCAATACTAACCGGTCACAAAATATAGTTATGTTTTCGTATAGGGGTTTCATAAATTTGTCCATAAAAATGTCTAAACTGCTACATATACCACTGAAGATTTTTATACTTATTTTCATACATTTCATCCAATCATATTTCCACTATTAGTTGTTTATAAATCACAATTTTTACAGGAAAATTCTCTTACTTAATGCTAAATCTGAGTCATTTCATATTCTTATTTCTGTACTCGACAGACATATCGAGATTTAAACTTTGAATTGAATATCTGAAAATCTCAAGATTAAAAAAAAAATAATTAGAAATCTGCCACAGCTTGAAACCCTGAGAATTTAAATCATCATCTATACCTATCAAATATAAAAATAACAAACACATAATTATTTTTTTTTAAGGAGTATTTCGAGTCATATACTGAGTTTGAAGCCCATAGCTACATGCATATTTATTATAGCTCATATTTTTCTGACGATTTTGGTCTTTATTCGAATATTTTGGGATGAATAGAAGAGGAAATACTAACATAGAGCTCTAAACTGACAGGACTCTAGCTTGACAGGACTAACCATTATAAATTTTTTCTTGCTACACTCCTAAAAGAACTATTATTTAAAGGTTAACATATCTTTTACGAATATACAAGTCGTATCTTTATCCTCATTTCCGACTCTTCAATACTAACATAGTTACTAAGCGATGTCAAGAAGTTACGCGACATGCTAAATGGTTTTACCTATACAAAGTGTCAGAGAGAGTGCATGACCCCAAAAAAGGGTTCAAGACCTTTAATTTTTTTATTGGCAATAAAAAACTTAACTCACTCACTATAGTGGTCATAAGTGCAAAAGCAAAAAATTATGAAGAAAAATAAATAAATAACTCACTATTTTTTTCAATATTTTACATCATTTTAATTTCAAAAGATTTATTGGAACGAGCAATATTGGAAAGAGCAATTCCGGCCAATTGCTCTTTTGAAATTCCCAAATATAAAGGAAAATGATTGTAAACTCAGTTTTTTGTTTTTTTTTTTAGCCAGGACGATTCGCAAAAGGTAGAGTCTAGCCCTAGCACTCCACTCATACCGAATATCGTACGATACAGAAAGTCAATAGTACTAATACACTATTTTCATTTGAGACAGGTGAATGTACCTTCAATTTAAATGATAACAATTTTAGGATCTACATTTAGGATGAGTTAACTGCATTTAAAATGTCGAACTTGGGTGGCAACAATATCCTTATTTGGAGGGTTAGGTATTGAAGTGGATCAACTCCAGTAAAGTAGCATCTGAAATATAGGTTTCCAGAGTTAGTAACTAATCTCTTGGATAGCTCAGTATTAAATATCTTGCTTTCAATCACGGTCATGTGAGACACGTAATAAATTGCAAGAGCAATTTGTTATGACCAGATAATTTTTAGTAAAAACTGAACTCAATAAACAATGATGAGGTATGATAGGAGATCGGTACTTCGACAAAGAAAAGAGATTTGCTTCCCTTTAGCATATGGTTAAACCATTTATCACAAGATGTATCTTTCTGCATACTGCGACAAACCTTTAGTTTGCTGATTTTTATTGAAAATTAAATAAATCACGAGAAATTCAAATAAAAAATTATAAAAAATAATTCGCAAAGGTGAAAAATTTGACAAATTACTCATGAGCTTTACTATTCAACACAAAGATCGAAGGAGTAGAAACAATTGTTTGAGAATTCGTGGATTTGTCTCCCCAAACTCCAACAGACAGGTGAACTATACGAGAAATACAAGAAATTCCCATGCAATGAATTTTTTATGGAGGAGAGCAGGGGGGTACATCTACTTGTAGTAACTACCTGAAGAAGTAATAGATAAAGGTAGTTGAACTGATATTACAATTAAACACAAATCCACTGAAGTTTTCTATCGATCGGAGTTTACTTTATGAAATTCTTTTTAATTGTTCTGATTTAGATATTACCAGATACAGAGGGATGCTTATTGTTTACTTTAAAACTACTCTACCTAAACCTGAAAAACTGCCCGAAAATAATAAAAATGTTTGTTTGAGCTGCTACACAGGGGCATCAATTTACGAAATGTAGGGGGTAAAAATGTCTTTCAAAATACAGAGGGGGGGGTGGCAATTATGTTACATTTTGGATTTTTTTCCAATGCAAATACAAAAAAGGTATGTTTCAATGGAAATATCAAAGAGTGTTTTTCAAAATCTAAGGAAGAGAATTTGACTTGTATCATCTAATAGCCTATAGTCAGCTCGAATGATGTTAACAAAACTAAACAAGATTTTTCATCAGGTTTATATTCCCAGAGCTAATTCCTGGTACGTCATTTTCCTGCAGTTTGTGTGTTTTAACGTTTCAACGTAAGACAATAATTTGCTATTATGCGATAACCAAAATATCTAACTACAAGAAAATCGCTATATATCTTTTCTTAGATTAAATAATATGCTGAAATTATGTCAGAAACACACAAAAATAGAGAAAGAAAAATGCCTATCTTTTAAGCAAGTTTAGATCATTCTCAAAGAACAAGCCGGAGTAACATTATAAGACTGGCTCAGTGAATGGATAGAAATGAAACTAATAAATCCAAAACATAAGTAGCCTATCTTCTGTTTTTTGGGCAAGCTACCACTGTATGGTTATTGCAAAATTGCTTTTTGTTTTCACAGAAAATCAGAACCTTTAGTACATGTCATGTATAAAACTTAACTAGCCTCTATAAAATGTAGTAAATTCGTCTAAAGATAAATTGAACTACTAGCTAGAGACTAATTTTATTTGATCGATTGTGTCGATTTTTGATAAACGAAGGGGGGGACTAGGACCTGTCCTCTGCTAAAATCTTAAATTCTCTTGAGTTTATGGACACTTAGTTCAGATTAAAAAAAATTATTTTTGTTAATGATCCCCATCCCCCCCCCACACACACAAACATTTTTTATTAATCCCCCAAAGAAAAATCCGGGGTACGTGCTTGTTTACAAGCCCTAGAAAAGTGTATCTTAAGAGCATTCCCCCAAATGGCATCCATTTAAAAACACTCAGCATCTTGATTCAGGTTTTAACGAAACAGTCACATAAGCTCGCTCGGATAAGAATTGAAGCTCAAGAAAATTCCTCAACGGAAATTATGTGTAGGAAATTGTCGTACTTCTTGTCCAAATACTACAAGTAATTGAAGAAAATTGTCGTACTTCTTGTCCAAATACTACAAGTAATTGAAGAAAAGAGTGTCATTTCCTCTTATACTTCATGTATACACATTGAATTTGTTTAAAAGAGGAACAAGTAATTATTCATTTACAAGGGACCACATTTTTGGTTTAAAAATATAGCTACCAATCTATTCTGCTATTGGTAGACTTCGCAGACTTCATGAACAAGAGCTAAGAGGTCATATGGCACTTATAACGAGGTTGGAAGAGCCAAGAGCCAAGAGCTCATGTGGTATGAGCCCTAGCAAAATTCTAAGAATCAATAGATTGCTCTAAAAGGAAAATCAGAGGCTTAATGCCGGTCGGGATTTAAAATAAGAGCTCTGAGTCACGAGGTCCTTCTAAATATCAAAATTCATTAAGATCCGATCACACTCGTAAGTTAAAAATACTTACACATTAAAAAAAAAATACACATTTTTTCTAATTTTTCAGAATTAGAACTCCCCCAAAGAGAGCGGATTCGTTCCGGTTATGTCAATTACGTATCTAGGACTTGTGTTTATTTTTCCCACCAAGTTTCATCCCGATTCCTCCACTCTAAGCGTTTTCCAAGATTTTAGGTTTCCCCACCCCAACTCTCCCCAATGTCACCTGATCCGGTCGGGATTTAAAGTAAGAGATCTGAAACATGATATTCTTCAACATCAAATTTCATTAAGATCCAATCCCCCGTTCGTAAGTTAAAAATACCTCCTTTTTTCTAATTTTTCCGATTTAACATCCCCCCCCCAAAAAAAATTGGTAGATACCAAGTGCCATAAAAACCTTACAAATTCTGTGCTTCTTCCCGGGCGCCACTAAGTTATTTGTATAAGTTTACAGAAGAATTTTAATAGCTGTATGACCAACTTTGTGCACTTTACTACCCAAACTACGAATCATTTATTTACAACAAAATTAACCTAAGGTGAAAGGATACTTGCGCATTATGCCGACTACACTAAAGAAGGGAAGTAGGTGAATCATAATAAAATATACCAGAATATAAAGAAAGTATAAAACTTAGTCACAAAATTATGGAAACTGCAACAGAGAATTATGGAAAGGCGGCCGTTGAGAACACATTATATTAAATATTTTACCAAACCAACTCTGTATATTAAATGTTCAATTAAAATATACCTGCATAGTAATTTATATCTCAAACTAAGCTGATTTTCTCCTAGAGAGAAACCGGTTTTGCAAAACATGAAGAACAAAGTGTGGTCGGTATAATACGTAAGTGACGATGGAAGAAATAAAATCTGAAATTGGGGATGCACAAATTTTAATACGAGATTTACAATATCTTTTTCCAAAAATAAGAAGCGCAATCCTTAAAATTTTGTCACCTTGTCTGCCGAACACACACACAATTTGTTCTTCTTCAGGCAATAAGTTATTCGTTCTTTTTGTTTCAAGACAGTGGATAGTTAGTTCATCTTTTTCTTTAAGTTAACACAAACGAAACATCAATTGAAAAACGGGAAACAAAGATCCAAACATTAATTATACTTTATGAATGAAACATGTATGCAAATTGGAGGAAATCATCGTAATTAAAGAACAAAGTAAATGTATTAGTCTAAGGTGGTCTATTTCTTCAACGCAGAACAATAAACGTGATTTGAATCTAAATTACCTTCTACTGAATCCGCTACAAAATATATATTCGAAAATGTAATTTTGAAATTTTTTCCTGAAAACAGTAGGACTAAAAATCCTACGAGTATTTTCTTCTAATTAAAAAAGAGAACAAATTTGGCAAAAATCTCACAACCCGCCTCAGAGGGGAAGGAGATAAGGATAGTGTTGTAAGTTACGTGAAACTTAAAATTGTACTTTAGTACGAATAATTTTGCATCACTCTCCCTAAACAGGTAAACTTAATTGGAAAGATTACAGAACCAGTACTACTTCCCATAAATTTTAAATATGTAATGAGGGATTATTGTTCCCGATTTCGTTACAGGGAGACCAAGACTCGTTATTGTGAGCACCTCCAGGAAACTCCTAGGGGATGGCAATTGCTTCTAGGAGCTTTGTTTTTATGGGAAGATTTAAATGTAAGTATTTCTAATTTTTTCCAGTTTTATACATTTTCTTAACTTTCCTCTTGTTTCCAGGGGGGAGGCTATTCCTTCCACTGGTAATATAAGAAAGGGTAAGTGTTTTTCCTTATTATTGAAATTTCTTAAAAAAGAATTTTCTTTGATGTTCTACTTGATAAAGACTGAATGTCAATATGCAGTGTACTGCACAAATAAGCATTAAACGTGAGAAAAGAGACATAATGAAAACACAGTTATGTTTGGTACAGACATGTAAAAAAAGAAGTTACCATCAAAACGTAAACCTTGAGTCTAAGAATTGTGGGAGGAAGATCTAACATATTTTTGGAAATTTTCCAAAAAATCATATTGTTTCATGCATTTAAGAAAAAGAGCCAAATTCTATTTTAAGGACAATTTTTTGAATACTTTGTATCAAGAAGAAACGTTCGGTACCAGATTCTCCTTTATTCCTTCGGCACAGGTAATATCAAAATTCTTGCAAAACGTGGTTCGAAGTATTTTCAACGATTTTGTAGGGAGGATGCTTCAGGAGGGGGAGGGCACAAATAAAAAAAAATATGAACAACTGAAACCAAAAATTAGGAACGAACGCAATTTTTTTAGATTGAAAACTGGAAGTGGGAGGGGGGTCAAAAACCTTCCTATATGCAGTTCTGGCTCAGGAATAAGTAAAGAATCCGGAAAACAAATGATTTTTGGTAGGATTTGCATGCACTACTTTCCTGTTAATCAGAAAAATATATTCAGAAATGATACCAGAACTAAAAGGTAACGACTGAGAGCTGCTCATTGCCAAGCAACAGACCGGCTTTCCGAAACCCTAAGATGCTAACTTCAATTCCTACTATAGTTATCACGCACTAACTTAACCTTCTCTCTTCTTTATGAGGGCTAGAACTAGAGGGAACATGTGCAGTTTTATCCAAAAATCTGTGGTATCTGTTGATATAACTGCTCTTAAAATAATAGATTTATAACTTAAAATATTTTGATGTTTAATCCCCAGAAAGAAGACAATACAGGCGACATATTTCGAATTCAGACAGCCGGGATCTGATAAACTAAGACGAAAACTCATAGAGTGGTTAAAATCCGCACTAAAATTCAGCATTGTTGTGAATTCTTATTACCATAAGAACTAAATGAAATTATCATTTTATTTACTATAGTACGTATAGATTCATCAGAACATAAGATTAGGGAGATCTGTCCATTTTCAAAGATAATTTACCTCGTCTTTTCAACATAGGGCTTCTACTTTGGATTGTCATGCTGTTTTCTTCTTCTGTTTCACTGGTCAAATAACCTCCGTCCTGATTTAATGAATGTAACTTATTGCGAAGATTATTGTTACGAGAGACCGATTTCCCAATCTGCTTACCGATAGTCTGCGGTGTCGAGCTTCGTGGAGGTGTGACGGAGTCCTAAAAAAATTGAAATGCATTTTCTCTTTTTTCATACGACAAACCTCAGTTTGACATCATATCTGAGGCTTATTTATTCTTAGTATAAACTAAAGAAATTTTATTCAGTGCTGGAATATTCAGTTACAATCAGAACAGAAGGTTCGTGGATCCGATAAATGTCTGGACATTCACAGGTGAATGTCCAGAATTGCATTTTCGCTGCTTGGATTCAATCAGATTTGTCAGTCTTATACAAGATTTGATGGAAAAAGTTGAGGTTAGGTTGGGTCAAATTAAATTAGGTCTCACCATGAAATCTTGCATACAATTGAAAAAGTTAACTGGTGAAGCTGACTAAATCCAAGGCGAAAAAAAAAGTAATGTCGGACGATGAATGTAGACATTTTCCAATTTCAGTCTTTCACAATAACAGATACAGACTAGCTAAAGCAATCTTTCTCACTTTCCGACTCATTTGCAAAAAAAAAAGTACAGGATAAGTTATTCTGTTTTAGGCATGTTATTGAGTGAGGGCGGAAAAAAAACAAAGAAGAGACTCGGCGTGATGCAACAAGGCGGCTCTTACTTAGGCTACAAAAGGAAAAAGTCAGTATTGATCCATCAAATCGTGCGGAAGAATTCAAAGCAATTACATCACAAAAACAAACTAAAAATCTGAAAAATTTCATATCAGAATGCCTCTTTGATAAAAACAAAATTCTTGAACTTCTTGCCAAGTGGTCAACGTTTGGAGGAACAAAAACTGTAACTTCCATAAGGAATGAGAAGGTGAAAACCAATACTATTCGCCAATTAATCGCTTGCCCATAAAGAGGGTAGGGTATAAACCCTTACAAAAACTCAGGAAACATCATAGTCTTGATCAAAAGAAACTATTTGTTGACTGTCACTACCACATTTTTTTTTCTAGGGCGCGTACGACGTTTTGCCTACGGCTATCAAAGCATTGAAAAAAAGGAGAAAGAGAAGCTCAAAAATAAATAAGGATGAACCACCTAAAATGAAAAGCACAAAATGTCTAAAAATGACAAAGATTAAAAACAAGAGCTAAGAGGTCATATGGCACTTGTCACGAGGCAAGAAGAGCTAAGAGGCAAGAGCTCATATGGTATGAGCTCTAACAAAATTCTAAGAATCAATAGATTGATTTAAAAGGAAAATAAGAGGCTTAATGCCGATCAGGATTTAAAATAAGAGCTCTGAGTCACGATGTCCTTCTAAATATCAAAATTCATTAAGATCCGATCACCCACTCGTATGTTATAAATACCTAATTTTTTCTAATTTTTCCTCTCCCTTTAGCCCCCTAGATGGTCGAATCTTGGAAAACGACTTTATCAAGTCAATTTGTGCAGCTCCCTGACACGCCCACCAATTTTCATCGTCCTAGCACGTCCAGAAGCACCAAACTCGCCAAATCAATGAACCACTACCCCCCAACTCCCTCAAAGAGAGCGAATCCAGTACGGTTCCGTCAATCACGTATCAAGGACATTTGCTTATTCTATCCACCAAGCTTCATCCCGATTCCTCCACTTCAAGTGTTTTCCAATATTTCCCCCTCCAACTCTCCCAATATCAAAAGATCTGGTCAGGATTTGAAATAAGACCTCTGAGACATGAATTCCTTCTAAATATCAAATTTCATTAAGATCCGATCACCTATTCCTAAAATAAAAATACCCCAATTTTCATGTTTTACAAGAATTCCGGTTTCCCCCTCCAACTCCCCCTAATGTCACAGGATATGGTCGGAATTTAAAATTAGAGCTTTAAAGCCAAAGACCCTTCTAAATATCAAATTTCATTAAGATCCGATCACCTATTCCTAAAATAAAAATACCCCAATTTTCATGTTTTACAAGAATTCCGGTTTCCCCCTCCAACTCCCCCTAATGTCACAGGATATGGTCGGAATTTAAAATTAGAGCTTTAAAGCCAAAGACCCTTCTAAATATCAAATTTCATTAAGATCTGGTCACCCTTTCGTAAGTTAAAAATACCACAATTTTCAAAATTACCCCCCCCCCCCCAACTCCAGCAGAGACAGCAGATCCGGTCCGATTATGTCAGTCACGTGTCTTAGACAGGTTCCTATTCTCCCCATCCAGTTTCATCCTGAACTCACCGCTTTAAGTATTTTCTAAGATTTCCGGTTCCTCTCAACTGCCCCCCCCCAATTACGCTGGATCCGGTTGAGATTTAAAATAAGGGATCTGAGTCACGAGGTCCTTCTAAATATGAAGTTTTATGATGATCCGATCACTCCTTCGTAAGTTAAAAATACCTCATTTTTTCTAATTTTTCAGAATTAGCTCCCCACCCCAAATAGAGTGGATCCGTTCTAATTATATAAATCACGTACCTAAGACTTCTGCTTATTTTTCCCACCAAGTTCCATCCCGATCCCTCCAATCTAAGCGTTTTCCATGATTTTAGGTTCCCCCGCCCCAAACTCCCCCCAATGTCACCAGATCCGGTCGGGACTTAAAATAAGAGCTTTGAGACACGATATCCTTCTAAATATCAAATTTCATTGAGATCCGATCACCCGTTCGTAAGTTAAAAATACCTAATTTTTTTTAATTTTTCAGAATTAACCCCCCCCCCCAACTACCACAAAGAGAGCGGATCCGTTCTGGTTATGTCAATCATGTATCTAGGACTTGTACTTTCATTCCCGTTTCATAAGTTTCATCCCGATCCCTCCACTCTAAGTGTTTTCCAAGTTTTAGGTTTCCCCCTCCCAACTCTCCCCCCCCAATGTCACCAGATCTGTTCAGGATTTAAAATAAGAGCTCTGAGACACGATGTCCTTTTAAATATCAAATTTCATTGAGATTCGATCACCCGTTCGTAAGTTAAAAATATCTTATTTTTTAATTTTTCAGAATTGACCCCCCCCCCCCAACTACCCCAAAGAGAGAGGTCCGTTCTGGTTATGTCAATTATGTATCTAGGACTTGTGCTTATTTTTCCCACCAAGTGTCATCCCGATCCCTCCACTCTAAGTGTTTTCCAAGTTTTAGGTTTCCTCCTCCCAACTCCCAATGACACTATATCCGGTCGGGATTTAAAATAACAGCTCTGAGACATGATATCCTTCCAAACATCAAATTTCATTAAGATCTGATCAACCGTTCGTAAGTTAAAAATACTTCAATTTTTTATATTTTTTCCGAATTAACGGGCCCCCACTCCCCCCCCCCAGATGGTCAAATCAGGAAAACAACTATTTCTAATTTAATTTGGTCCGGTCCCTGATACGCCTGCCAAATTTCATCGTCCTAGCTTACATGGAAGTGCCTAAAGTAGCAAAACCGGGACCGACAGACCGACAGAATTTGCGATTGCTATATGTCAGTTGGTTAATACCAAGTGCTATAAAAACAACGAATGTAAATCAAAATACCTATTTGTGAGTTACCTCGTTCCCACATTCTTAATAATGCATCGTCAGGAATGTCGGTTCATATAAAGGATTTACCAATAAAGTGAGCGTACCACTCGATGCCTTTTTTATGCTCTTTACGAATATAATAATCGCTTCTATCGCAAATTAAAATTTAAGCACTTTCTGAACTCTTAAAATGACGAATTTTCAATTGAAGTATGAATTATCGGTCGTTTTCGACAAAATAATACTACGTTTTCTCAGCCGTTTTCGACAAAATAATACTACAGTTTCTCAGTACCAAAACTATTTATAGTTAGGAAAGGATGGATTAGGTCAAAAAGTGCTTAAATTTGAATTGACGATAGGAGCGATTATTATATTCGTAAACATAATAAAAAAAGACATCGAATGGTATGTTCACTTTATTGGTAAGTCAATTATATGAACTGTCATACATTTACCCGAATTTCTACGGTACTAGTTCAAAACCAAAGGCTAACTAAAATCAATCACGAATTTTTTCAAAGAATATAAGTCTTAGGTACGCCCCCCGTTGTTTACATCCACAATTGACTCGAAAGTATTTTTTTATATTTAACAGAGCTAATCAGTTTCGTTGCTGATTTGACTTTTTTTTATTAATATTACCATATAATGAGTCGTTGTGTCGATGCCCATTGTCTTTATTGTAAAATCTTAAAAAAATAATATATATTTTATTTTACTTCCAAAGCCTATTCAGGCGCTCATGAAGGAAAGGGATAAACAGCTTTGAGCACCACGAATCATCAATATTTCTAACGATTTTCCAAATAACTTATAGTTTTCACTTTTTTACTATTTTCAGAGGCCTGGCCCAAAAAAATCGGATGTTTTATGCAATTTCTTCTAAGCTTTTTATTTATTTGCTCTGTATGTTGTCTTGATGACCCTCCTCCACGAATGTACCTGCATCAAGCTGCTTACCAGTTCTTGAAAGATTTCAATATAAGAATTCTACTTGTAAAGAGAGGTGAAACTTAACTAATTTGACTTTTAAACCTACAAAGCTGATTCAAATCAGGCACGTAGGCTACGCAGGAATTTTTTCGGGGGGGGGGGGCAAAACCTTCGAAACAGCAGATGTAAAGTAGCACTTTTTTATTTATCAATGCAAAAAGCACGTATATTCGAAAATACAGATTAACTTTAATCTGTAGTATTGTAGCGGATGGGGGGAAGAAGACTGAAGCCTCAAAGGTACGTTTTAGGCTCAGGTTATGTTCATAGCGATTTAGAACCAGTGATTAATCTATTATATCCAACTGAAAGGGAAATTTTAGGGTTAACAGTGCAATATGGGTGCTGTGGGGGGTAACTCTTCTATTGCAAAAACTTAGATTTTAATGAAAAATGATAGTTTCCAAAATTGATCCATTAAAAGCTGTACTTTATCCTGAAAAGGGGGTATAAACGCCCTAATATCAAGGATAATTCTATTTTGCTGTGGAAAGCAAACTCTCTTTACAAAAAAAAAAAAAAAAAAAAAAAAAAAAAAAAAAAAAAAAAAAAAAAGTACAATCGCTAATTACTTCAAATAGGGTAAAAAGTTAGACAGAAAATGGGTTAACAATTGGGCAGTGACTTGACCGGATAATTACATGCTCTATAATCCCCCAAAAAAGGCTTCACACATGTATCTAGATTTTTTATAAATGTCCTACTTTTGCCAAAAATCCCAAGAAACCATGGGGAAATTAAACATTTCACAAAATTTCGGGGGGGGGGGCGGTCCCGAAGGCCTCCCCCCTACGTACGAGCCAGATTCAAATTCTAGTTATTCCTGAAATATTTTAAGGGTACATATGTATTATAGCAACCCCACTCAAGAAGTGAAGTTAGGTAAATCCTAATTAAATATACCAAAATATGATAAAAATATAACTGTTTATTAACAAGATTTTGGAAACCACGACGAAGATATATGGAAAGCAGGCCTTCCAGAAGGCATTATAATAAATACCAAACCTAACGAAAATACCAACTCTATATATTCAGTATTTAATTAAAATATACCTACAACATAGTTTTCAACTGAGTTAAAACTAATTGTCTCCAAAACAGACAGCTAAACCGGCTTTGGTCAGATCTACATGATTGCTACAAAAAAGGAAACTGAAAAAACACAAGAGTTCCCAATAAGAAAAAAGGGTACTTGAATATTATTCAGAACACATTCAATAAGTCAAGTTAGGTTCTTTCGTGAAACAAACTACGATGCAGATACATTTTAATTAAATATTCTATATATAAAGGTGGTTAGGTATTTGATATAATGCACCCCACCCCCACCCCCCTGATGTGCAAATATATAGCCCAAACTTTTGATAAAGCTAATGAAATAAAACAAAATATGATGGAAATATAATACTTTATTAGGAGAATTGTAAAATTACAACTTAGATTTATGTACCCAGAACGCAGAAATGTCGTTAAGAATCGCGTTAAAAAGAGGTCTTCCTTCTGCCTTTACTGTCGCCCCTATGTATGATTGCAAATGATGGCGGGATGTACCTCAATGCCGTTTACTACACCACTTTACGGAACCCCATATTCCTTAAATTGAGTTTTGTCTTTGCGGCTATGAAACCAGATTTCCACATCGTAGTTTGTATCACGAAAGAACCTGACTTCACTTATTGAGTGTGTTCTGAATAATACACAAGTACCGAAAAAAGTTGTGAAGTGAATTTCGACTGGTTTGGCTTAGTGGTTGACCACTAGGTACAGCAGCTCTGGCTTAAAGAGTGAAATTTTCCCAAGCTTAAAAGCTTCACTGCAATTCCAGACAGGCGCAAACAATTTATCATGACTAAAACTTAATTTCAAGACATCTACTACACTTTTAGACACATAATTTATCAATTGTTATCGAACTAAAATTTATCAAACCTTCAGCAAATCGTACCGTAAATCAAGATTACTTGAGTGCACTATTCCCAAAATGTATCGCAATATGAAAACATATTACTAAAATAAGAAACAGACAACAACAATAACAAAAATATAGTGATCCAAGAATTAAGTGATTATATAATAGTTAACACCTACTATTGCTCGCTTGAAAACCTTTCTGAAAAGATTGTTTTCCCTTGCATAAAAATCAACCATTTTTAAAGAGGAAAACAAAACGAACAATTCAATTCCTTCTATTACAACTGCCAATACGTATACAACTGACAACATCAAATTCTGGCGCGGAGTCTGCTCAATCTCAGTAAATACTGGTTTCAAGTTTTTTTTTTTTCTTTTATCAGCTTTAGTAAACAATCCAGTAAAATTCTTGAACTTGCCAAAGGCCTAAATAAATGTAGGCGTGGTTTTATCACAGAAATCTCGCAGAACTAATGTGATCGCTAGCATAATAAAACAAAAGTAGTGTGTGACTGCTACAATGACATATAGGCGTTCCAATATAATAGTAGTTGGTTTCCCATATCCGTTTCATCTCTTTAAAGTACGAAAAAGAATTAAACAAGGAATTACGCAATTGGGTGTACGTCTCATTTTACCCCTGACCCTGCATCCAAGACTGTCAATGGTTTGGCACTATTGTCTCTAGTATGGGCCCCATTCCTAAAATACTGCTACTCCTACTAACAACTCACCGCAGCACCAAGCCGCCTGAGGCCAACATAGCTACGCAAGCTCATCCTTCATCCCAATCTATTTACGGCTTTACTCTTTACACCCTCCCAAGAAGTTCCAATTTCCTTTAAATCTGTTTTTATGACATCCTCCCACCCCAGATGAGGATGACCTGTTTTCCGTTTAGCCCTAGACGGTTGGCCGAAAAGGAAAGCGGGATTGAACCACCCTTTTCGTACAGCCTAATGTTTGAAATAAGACCAGTCAGCCGGGTACCCAGAACAATCCGTAGTCATTTTCTTTGGAAAACATCTAGTAAATCTTCATCCACTTTTCGGAGCGCCAATGCTTCAGAGCCAATTTGACCACTGTCATCACTGTAGGTTCCAATGCTCTAATCTTGGTTTGCAGACTTATTTTCCTGTTCCAAACTTTTATTAACTGTGAAAAAAAAACACCCTGAGCCTTGGCAATTCTACTTTAAATATCTTCAGTGCTCCCACGGTCTTTGCTAATAATACTACACTACAATTACTACTAATAATACTAATAATAATACTTCACTACAATTTACACCCTTTTACTCATAGTAGCCTCTCGTGGTGTGCGTTTAACTGAACCATTGTTTAATTGAACCGCTTTCATCTCAACTTATTTAACTGAACCCTCGCTTAACTCACCCTCGGGCTGCTCAACCTTCATTTAGCTAAACCCCATTTATGTCAACGTCTGTTCAACTCAACACCTTTCAAATCAACCTCCGTGCAAATCAATTTCCATTTAGCTCAACCTTCATTTAACTCGGTCCTCGTTTAACCTAACCCTAATTGACCCAGTCCCCATTCATCCCAATCGCTGCATCCATGAAATTCAAGCATGTTCGGGCTCGGACATGAAAATTTTCGCTAATTTCAAATATGCAAGACAGAAGGACAAGTGGTAAGTTTTTCGAGAATATTTTTACATTAAATCAGCATAAAAACATTTATATAAGAATTAACCAATCAATAAACACCATTTAATTCAAATCAATTTTTATCACTTCCGACAAAAGGGGCTGAATAACATTTTCTACACATACCGCTGATTTAAGGAGAGTTGATCTGAAGGGGGGTTAGGTCTAATAGGGTTGGGTCGAACGGAAACTGGATGTCAGAAGGATTCTATAAAATGGGGTCAGTTGCACCGAGTGGCCCCTTTCCTCTCCCCAGACACTTAGGGTTCTGCTCTGAAGTGTCTAAACAAATAATAAAAAAAAGTTTTTCGACACAAAGGTTAAGCCAAAGCCTGCAAAAAAGTGACAACTCTACGCCTATGAGTGTGCTTACCACAAGCATATAAACCCACTTTCCATTTTTTTAGTGCGTTAAATGATTATTGCTTCGAAGTCCCTCTCCATGACAGAAAAGTCATAAATACTTCTTAACCTCAAAAACACGTGAGAAAGGGTATATCTAGAGTTCTTTAGGCGGTTACTTTTTTCGGGGGGAGGGTACACAAGAAACTTTAAATCGCACACAAAAAATTTGTTTAATGCACTTTCGCTATGTTTTTATGCTTCGGGCAAAAACTTTTAATAGTTTCAGATCTATTCATTCACTAGGCCAGGTTCTCGTGACATTACTTGCACCTTTTCTGAGTGAATAATCTAAACGTGCGGTCAAATAGGCGTGCCTGAGTCTTTGATGAATATTATATTATAATTAAAAAAAATATCATAATGAAAAATTCTTTTGTGATAATACTTAATGCTTACTACGAGTATAAGCAAACTGAAATGGCCAGAGTCACCACTGCTTTTCCCAGAAGGATTGCCCATTCCCATTGACTATCCGGATATAGACCTTCTCTTGCCAGCATGGACGGATAATAGATATACATATCTTTTAACAAATGAACTAACATCATTTTTATACAATCCTAATAAGGGGGGATTAATGCCAGAATTGCCTTTCACTCAATTGAACTTTCTGTCTTGGCTTTTTCCACAATTAGCCATGACTTGATGCACACAACTATTCCATTTTAATTCAAAAATCAACTGATATCCGATCTGATCTCGTCGGGTATTCTTAAATCTTTGAGTAAAGGAGGTGGTAACTCTGCTCTTAGGCTAGTTGCGGGAATTGTTCGTTTCAAGTCTTTATCAAATTAAATAAAAAAAAAACAATTTTTTTTAGCTGAAAGTAAGGAGCAAAATTAAAACTTAAAACGAACAGAAATTACTTCGTATATGAAAGGGGCTGCTTCCTCACCAACATCCGGCTCTTGACGCTAAAGTTTGACTCTTTCTCTCAACTCTTCTTTTTAAAACAGTAAAAAACTTTAGCGTAAAGAGCGGGATGTTGGTGAGGAAGCAGCCCCTTTCATATACGAAGTAATTTCTGTTCGTTTTAAGTTTTAATTTTGCTCCTTACTTTCAGCTAAAAAAAATTGTTTTTTTTTATTTAATTTCTGAACGTTTTTCCATCAATGCATGTTTTGATTTTGGCTCTCCGCAGAGGAATAATTAAAAAGAAATTTGCATATTTATTATTTTTTTTTGCTAAATGATTTTCTCATAATTTTGATTGAATGATTTTGAGAAAAAAGAGCGGAGGAGGAAGCCTAGTTGCCCTCCGATTTTTTGGTTAATTAAGATAAAGGCAACTAGAACTTATAATTTTTTACGAATCTTTTTTTTAGTAAAAGATATACGTAACTTATAAATTAGCTTACGTAAAGAAGTTTTGTATTCTCATGTTTTTATTACATATATGAGGGGGTTCGCCCCCTCGTCAGTACCTCGCTCTTTACACTAAAGCTTAGATTTTGTCCCAAATCATTAAGAATGACCCCTGAATCACCAAAGCCGTAAAATAAATAGTTGAAATTACTAAAAATACTTTAGCGTAAAGATCGGGGTATTAGGAGGAGGTGAGCTCCTCATATGGGTAATAATTTCCGTTTGTTTTTAATGCTGCTCTTTACTTCCAGCTGAAAAAACTTTTTCATATTTCTTTTTTCATTGTTTTTTTTTTAATAATGCTAGTAAATCCTGCGCTCCCTTCATGGAAATTTTCTTCTACCATGACAAATTCCTCCATGGAAAGCTCCCCCAGCCTATCCCCCTATTCTCAACCCCTCCCCCCAACCAAAAAATCCTACTGAAAACGCCTACACACTTCCCAATAACCATTACTATATGTAAGCACTGGTCAAATTTTGTAACTTGTAGCCCCTCCCCCAGGGACTGTGGGGGAGTAAGTCATCCCAAAGACATAGTTTTTATGGTTTTTGACTATGCTGAACAAAATGGCTATCTCAAAATTTTGATCTGTTGACTTTAGGAAAAAAATGAGCGTGGGAGGGGGCCTAGATGCCCTCAAATTTTTTTGGTCACTTAAAAAGGGCACTAGAACTTTTCATTTCCGTTAGAATGAGCCCTCTTGCGACATTCTAGGACTACTTGGTCGATACGATGACCCCTGGGAAAAAACAAAAAACAAAAAACAAACAAACAAATAAACACGCACCCGTGATTTGTCTTCTGGCAAAAAATACAAAATTCCACATTTTTGTAGATAGGAGCTTGAAACTTCAACAGTAGGGTTCTCTGAGACGCTGAATCTGATGGTGTCATTTTCGTTAAGATCCTACGACTTTTAGGGGGTGTTTCCCCCTATTTTCCTAAATAAGGCAAATTTTCTCAGGCTCGTAACTTTTGATGGGTAAGACTAAACTTGATGAAGCTTATATATTTAAAATCAGCATTAAAATGCGATTCTTTTGATGTAGCTATTGATATCAAAATTCAATTTTTTAGAGTTTTGGTTACTATTGAGCCGGATCGCTCCTTACTACAGTTCGTTACCACGAACTGTTTGATATACACGAATATACCTTGCACCTTTTCTGAGTGAATGATCTAAACTTGTGGTCAAATAGGAACAATTCCCTCTTTTCAGCGTATCCCAAGTAATTTCCAATGTATTTTATAATCTAAAAATAAGAACAAAACAAACTTACAAATATGAAATTTAATGGATGGGTGAGGCTGAAGCTCAGTTACCTAATGATAGTAAGATTTTCGTCTTCCGTTAAACTTCCGTTAAATTTTCGTCTTCCGACTGCATAAAAATAACATGAGACAAACTTGCACAAGGGGCATAAAAACCATAATGTTAAAAATCCAACGTAGACTAATGGTCTATGTATGCAAAGTTTTCAACTTGATGAACATGCTGGTGCCTCTTTGGCAGGAACCACAAAGAGACGCAGGCTACCTCCCATTTTTATTACCCATGTCCCTGTCTTCCAATAGTAAACCCTGTTCTAGCGACAAACTAATCCATCGATTCAAATGCAGCTTTTAGGGAGCAAATACAAATTCGCTGTACGAAATTTGGCCCAGTAGTCCAAATACACATTTCGAGGGATAAAAATAAGTTTCCAAAAATAGGCTAAGTATTTTACAAATTAAGCCTTTAGAAAGCCTCGTCTGTAGAAACAGAAGTCTGGCCAAATCTAGTAGTTGGAGAGGGCATAGTAGTAATTGGGTCTTTTAATCATACAGATTGAAAATTTTTTGTATTATACCACTTCAAACAAGGGGCAACAAGCGGATTTGGACACTTTCGAGCAAAGGTGGGTAAAAGGGCCTACACCTCAGAAATACCCTCTTTTCATGTCCCATTGACCTAAGGTATTTGCAAAAAAAAAGTTTAAAGTCAACTCATATAAAAAAGGAAACTGCCAACCTTTCTTGATGTCTTGGCTACCTTTCTGGTAGCAATGGGCTCAAATCATGTATATTAAAAATCCATAAGTGAACATGGTTCAAATAAAATATCACTGTCCGACCTTTTTGATAAACAATTGGCGGTGGAGGGGCCATGGTTCCACGTTAATCCTCCAATGGCACACACTTAAAGCCTTATATGATCCAGTCTCGAAGACGATAAAAAAAACCTACCTTTATGCTATAAAGTGTAGCGTCATGAGATGGGGGGGTGTTAGACGAAATCCTTGCATGATTCTATTTCAAGCAATGTCCAAAATACATCAAATTGTGCTACAATGATTCAGTGGGAGGGATGAAGGATGTTGGAGGGGCTAGGATCTAACTTTATGCCTCCGATAATACGAATAGAAAATGTTTGTGTTATTTGGATCCAAGCGAGGAACAAATTGCCTGTCTTTCTATAAAAAAAAACGAAGAGGAGGGAGTACCAGAAAGATCACATGCCCACTTTGTCTGTAAAAACATACTTCTTCAAAATTCTAGCACAATTACGATTTGAGCTAAGTGCAACATGCCTAGAATGTCGATAAAAGTAGACAGTGGGAGGGGGGCTAGAAGGACCCCAGGCATACTTTGGTTTTCAAATAATAAAAACTGAAAGTCCTTGCATTCCATTTCAATAAAGGGACCGTATACCTGCCTTATGGCTAAAAATTTAGTAATAAGAAAGGCAGAGGAGAGGAATTGGAAGGGTCACAGATCTTATGCTTTATTATACAGATTGAAGGTTAGTGTGATTGGCGGCGTCTATTCTTAAACAATTTAGGGGGGATGTATTTTTCAATATCTAAGGGGGGGGGGCAAATTTCCCGTATTAAAAATTTTTTTTTTTAATGAAATACCCTCAAAAAGGTATTGTTCAAATTCTTTGAGAGCAAAAAAGAGATACAAGTCTCACCTGACCAACCGCCAAAAAAAGTCACTGCATGTTTCAAATTCAAACAAGGTTATAAAATACTTGTCCTTCGACAACAAAGTAGTCAAAGATAGAGAACGAATTGCGGATTGAATTTCACTCGCTTTTTTGCATCAAACCAGGACTCAACTTGTTTTTACACTGAATCAGGGTTTGGCTCATTCTTGTACCGAGTGGAGACCACGACTTGCCAGCGGTTTCTTGCTATCTGGTCATATGTCATCCTAAGAATTTTTACTAGACTTTGTCCTGGCTGTTACTAGTGGGACTCATTTCTAAAGTTCAGAAAACATGTCAATATTATGACCTAGAACGTTAACACTGAAATTTGAGGACGAATGATAAGTTTAGACATTTTCACCTGAAGATAACAGAAGTTTCTGATACTCATCCCTTAGACTCGGGAAACAGTAGATGATATAAAGTTTACTTTTTTAGTTAAAAAGGATAGGCTATTTTGCAGGAAGTGAGAGTCAAAATAATAGGAAAGTTTTCTAAGTCTTCTTTAGGTCGAGGCAATCTTTATGCCGTTTGTGTTACGTATTTCCCTCAATTTCAAGGAGTATAAAAGAAAAGCAAGGACAGTTATAAACTCTAACAAATCAAAACAAAACGACCACATCTCTCTAGCTAGACATTTTGTGACGAAAAAGTTCAAGTTATTGGTTATAGTGGCATATTCTCCGAATGGCTCGAATGAGTTTTACATGTAGTCAGAGGGGAATATAGATAGGATGTCTAGTGTAAAAGGAGGATCTTTACTAGGGGATGTTCAAAGAAGGAAAATAAGCCACAATATTAAGAATAATCCTAAAATCAAAGAGCCATATTAAAGCCCAAAACAAGCAGAAAAAAATGACACAGCGAGTTAAACTTAAAAATATCAAGAATTAAAATGAACAGTTGGGCTGCCATCCCCCTCACATCCTCCCAAAGGCGTGTACTATTTACGTTTACTGAAACAATATCTATTTTGAGCAAACATAGTGCCGTCATAAGCAAGAAAAAGAAATTAAAATACTAATCCAATTCACAGGAAACAACAAAATGTTTCTGAGTATGAATATACCTGCAATCTTCAATTTAGTTTTACCATTTTAAAAGGGCACTTTTTCCTTTTGATTCAACTTCGTTCAAAGTACCGAAAATTAATGCCTCAATAAATCTTTTAAAATGCCAATGAACAATTTTGGAGCAATCTGTTTAGTTTTCAGTAGAAAAAAAAACAAACTAGAAAATGTTGTATATTTTGAAAAGATGTCTATTTTTATAAAAGCCACAAAAAAATATTTGCGATAATCTGCTCTTTTAAGTTTGACTTGATTAATCATGTTAAATTTCTATTCGTTTTAGGCTTCCTTTGTTCATTGATAGTAATCTCCATTTGTTTTTAGTGTTACTTATTACGGAACGTTATTAATGCTAGTTTTAGGTTTTAAGATCCCTGTTTAATTTTCTTTTAAACCATTTTTTATTTAAATTAACTTCTGTTCGGCTTTAATAAAAGCTGATTGTAGGAACATTTATATTTTTCATCTTTTTTGCTTAAAACTCAGTTATGAAACCACAATTTAAATTCGACATGAAATTTGAGTGTAAAATCGAAATTTTAAATCACGACTTAGCTCCCTTTTCCACAAATTTATGACTTGGATCGTTTTCGTACCATGTCAGTACCATGTCGTTTTCGTACTTATTTCATTTTTGCATCAAGTCAGTCTACGAAAATGCTGCTAAGTTTCACAGCTTAGATCAAACAGTTCGTGGTAACGAACTGTAGTAAGGAGCGACCCGGCTCAATAGTAAACGAAACTCTAAAAAAACGGTTAATAAAGTTACTGTTTAATAAAGTAGAATTGAGAGAAAGAGTCAAACTTTAGCGTAAAGAGCGGGGCGTTGAGAAGAAAACAGCTCCTTTCATACACGGAGTAATTTCTGTTCGTTTTAAGTTTTAATGTCGCTCCTTACTTTCAGTTAAAAAACTAGTTTTTTATTTAATCAGGATAGAGGCGATTTCAGCATTTAGTTCTTTATAGTAGCTTTTCATCTCATCTAGATCTATTGATTTTTCTTTCTCAGACCTTTGACATACTGTATAAAGAGAAAATCGGACTTGATTGCCAAAGTAAACTACTGCAATGGCGCCAATCCATGAAAATGTTGGGAGGGGCACAAAATATTTTTTTTTCAAAATCCAAGGTGAGCAATTTTGTTTTCTTTTCGTTCTTTCTTAAGAAAATTCAATGAACTTTGAAATTGTTTCATTGAAAATTTTTAATGAACACAAAAAAGGGTATTTTTCTAAATCTAGGGGAGGGACAAAAAATCTAGGGGTAAATGCCTCCCTACTGAGCTACTGTACAAGCATAAGTAGATTTGTATATTGCAGAAGTGAACTACGCAATTCTACGCGTCCAGCTGCTCGAAAACTAAACACTTGACAGCCTACGCCGCACATAAAAATAGGGATAGAACATATTTTATTCTTTACTTACGCCTCGTGTAAAAACATAGAGAATTTTCTAATATAGATATAAGATATATCTATATATAAATATATAGATATATCAATATATCAATATGGATATAGATATATCAATATAGATATAGATATTTCCAATATAGATTTTCCAAGAAAGTGCAATTTAGGTTCTCATGAGCAAGTCTCAACTTTTAACAATTCTTTGAACCAATAGACCACACCTCGGCTGCATTGTAGAATGAACTGGCTTGCCCCCACCCTTTGGTTGCGTAGAACCTTTTTTGTACAGGGTATTACTCCTTTGGTAATCAGCCTCCTTGATCCCTCAAGGGATTCCATGATTGTCTTTTTTTCATACGTACTATACTGGATCAAATATTACATATTATAAATATTTTGACGGAAAATGGTGAAAGACAGATCTGTATTCACATTACAGATTCACAATAGCTTGGTCGTAATTACGCCTGAACTTATGATCTTTTGGTTTATTGTGTTGAAAGTTTCTATTCCGCAATAAAAAGTAATCAACATTTAATAATAATTTTCGGCCGCATAATACCAACGCTATAATAAAACTGATGGTGAGAGAACTCATTAAATCAAGAGCAGTTTTCTATCAATGCCTAAGGCAGTTATTGACTGTTTAAAACAATGATAATAAACCACACGTTTCCAATTGTTCACGAAGTAGGTTTCTGCCCTACTTTTCATTTTCCTTATAACTATGAGAAAATCTTCTGCAGTAAAACCTATTGACCCTCAAATGTATTGCCACCTAAACCTAAAGCGCATGTCTAAAGAACCAAACGACGTTTGCAAGGAATGTTTAGTGGTCACATCTACCACGTAAGACATTTTTCCTTCTTTTTGAATAGGTTCTTTTGTGAATAAAAGGAATTATCAGTCGGGTTGGGTAAGGGAGGGCTTATTGTTTAACTGCTTATAGAAATACATTCGGAGTACGCCTTTTGCACTTACGAATTGACCAAGAACATACCCATGTCCGTTTTATACAAGAAAATAACCATGTCCGTTTTATCAAGACACTTGTAAGAGTTCAACGACCGTAAGAGCTTCACTTTCAAGAAAAAAGGCACCGGTTTTTAACATAAGTATGTCTTATAAACACCGTCTAACACAATTACACTTCTTGAAAAAACGAGGAATCCAGTTCAAGTTCCAACAGAATAAGTCAAATCAGCGTAATTGCTAATTAATTTGATCAGCTACAAAATTGCTATCGAAGGGTAATAAAAAGGAAAGATAAAAATCCTACCATAAACGTCATTGAGATGATGTCATAAATTCTCTGAGAGCAAGGTAATCGGTCACGATACTAAGTCACGACCCTCTCTGCTGATAACAGTATTTTGCAAAAGATAACTTTTTCAAGATATTTACAAATATGACTATTTAGTAATGCTGTTTTTGAACTCTTTAATCTTCGACTTCTTGAATATACATGAATCGTTAATAAACCTTTGTGCAAGAAAAATAACTCAATTGAGTGTCATCAAATCGTTACCGTCAAGTTCATCGTTACCGTATTTCCGCGCTATTAATATTAGCAAGTAATATCGAAAGCAAAAACCAAGGACACAGCAGTCACCACAAAAATTCCACAAATATTCATAGACAATTTTTAAGGGACTGTTCTACCTACCCATACCCTGTATCCCAGTATATTTAGTATGTTGCGGAGTCCAAGTTATCGCTATGGGGACGCTTGCCACAATTCTTTACAAACTGTGACACCAAACCCATACAGCGTTTGGCGTTTCTTGGTATTTTGTCAGTGCATTTACAAGGAAACAATTAGTGTAATAGGCCAAATTAATGTACTAATAAGTGTCTGATTTAGGTTTCTGAAAAAAAAAACACAAAAAACACAGAATTACACAGCTTGAAAACAAAGGCAAGAAACACCAAACGCTATATGATACTGGCGGTGTTTTTACATTAGTGCCATTTTCCACTTTTACAAGTTGCCCATACTCTTTGCTCGAGCTCTATGACTAATCGTTTACCACACTATCATCACCAATGCCTTATTATTTTTTAATCCTTTCATTATTGTCACCAATTCTTCCTCACAAAATAAATCTTCCTTCACAACCAAGCTTTTTCACCCTTTTCTATATCTTTTCCTGTAACTCTATCACGATTAATTTGGACAAATCCAGTTTAAATATTCCCTCTCAATTATTAACATGCCAGTACAATATTTTACTATTATGCAGTATGCTGCAGATTCCAGATCCTTGGCAATTTTATCCATAACTGCGACTTCAAACTTCCTTAATTCGCATTTTAATGCTTTCTCCACTTTCTTTACATTCTATTTATTTTCAATATGACCTACCACTCAAATAACTTTTGTACGTACTCCCTCCTGTCTATTAAACATAAAGCATTTTCACAAATATGCCTAGCTCTGTTTCTAACTTTGTTCCGCAAGACACCATCAGCGACTTCACAAACATTTTCCTAAAAACTATTCCATCCGTCTTCTATATCGTCAAATACTCTCCAGTTTAGTATTCAACTGTTCCTGGAAAGTCTCTAAAATTCTCATTCTGGAATCTAAAAATGTAATAGCTTCCAGAAAGGTAGATACTTTTCCCAAATTTCAGCTTTAAATTAACCCTAGACGCAACTAGAAGGCAATTTTAACTTTAAACATCAATAACAACACTTCTATGTACCCTAGTGTCTTGTATCGATCCTGCCAGTCTTCGGTTTACAAAAAGATAATCAATAAAGTTACCTGTCTTATCATCGTGTGAATACCATGTCAACTTATGGGCCATTTCATGACCAAATTTTGTAAGCGGCTTTGAATGGTTTCCTAGATTAACTGGCTTTGAACGTTTTCTGACAAATATATAAATTTTTTTCTACGATTCTTGGTCTGACAATTATAATATCGGATGAGCTTATCGGAAACACGGATTCCGGTTTTTAGGTGTTGTCTGTTAATTTTTCAATTATGTCCCTATCAATTTTCTTTAGTATTTGCACGAATTGAATTAACTGGAAATAACGTTTCTTTTTCTTCTTGTTAACTTATTTTTTATCTTCCCTTTTTGGTAGGTATGGGTGGGTATAGCTCCCTTTTTGGTAGATAGGTATGGGTAGGTATGATGAACATAGAAAAACCAGTTGTATTTCCATTTTCCACTTTAGAATCTTCATCATTGAAGAACAAATCCTTTGAAAAAATTGACATTCCTAATGTATTTTTTTAACTATTTTTTTTTTTACACAGTTTGAAATGGCTTCATAACTAAAAGGGACTCATACTGACTTTTCTTCTTCTTGTTTTTATTAATATGGAGACACTTTCACATAATAAATATACTTTACCATTTTCGTTAATCTACCGTGTCAGAGTGTTGATGAGGACGATAGGTATAGGGAGAGCCTTTTATATATTAAATAAATGAAATGAAAAGCAAGTTTTTTTAACTGCAAGTAAGGAGCCACACTAAAACTTAAAACGAACAGAAATTATTCCGTATATGAAAGGGGTTGTTTCCTCCACAACGCCTGGCTCTTTTCGCAAAAGTTTGACTCTTTTTCACAACTCTACTTTTCAAAACAATAAAAAACTTTAGCGCAAAGAGCGGAAGCAACAAAATATATGAGTAACATTAAAACTTAAAATGAACAGAAATTATTCCGTATGTGAGGGGGGCCACCCCTTCATAAACCCTCGTCAATCAGAGGTATTTTCAAAGAATTTAAGAATTTAGCGTAAAAAGCAAGGGCTGAAGAAGAGTAAGCCCCCCTAAAATACAGATAATATCAATTTGTTCGTTTTCAGTTTTAATATTGCTCCTTATTTTCAGTTTTTAAAAAATTTATATGCACTCTCACTTAAAGTGTAAGGTTGCCAGATAATTTTCTTCTCAAAACAAAGGAGCCTGATACAAATAAATGCTGGAATATGTATTCTTGTCCTTGATTCTTTGCTTGATATGCTGGGTTTTTCTGTATTTTTTGGTTTCTCGTGAGTTTCATCTCATTTAAATTTTAAAAATAGGTGCATTACATTTTCCACCCTGGAAACTGGAAAAAAAGCCTTCCGCTTTTTCTTAGTAGGACTAGTAAAAACGAAACTACCTTGTCACCGTTACCCTAGATACACTTAAAAGTATTTTACTACAACGGCATTTACGGTTGTAACCTGCTATTATGAGGTTATTCATTATCATGTATACGAAAACGCATTTTTTTCACCAAAAAATAGGATTAATTTTAAATGTTTTGTTTTGTTAAATACAGAAGAGCTTAGATGTAGCAATTTCCTTTGAAATGATACCTTAAACAGCTCTCTATGACGTTCCGATTGCCCCACTAACAGTAGAGGAAAAAAGAATAAGAGGAAAGGATGTTCATCCTTTACTAAATTGGAGCTACCGCTGCAACCACAATAATTAGTCGCATTTACCATATGAGCTAAGCGCCAATTTCCCCTCCCCACTTCCATTTTCAAACATTCGCTCTTTTTCCACATACTCTTGCATGATAAACCAACAACTGAAGCTCCGTAACTGAAAGGAAATTGTTGCTGATACATCTGATAAAAAGAATAAACAAAAATGATAATACCATGTGTATTCATTTTTTTTTTTAGATTGTTTAGAATCTCCAATAAACCTAACTCTGAGAGAAGTGAGAAGACTAGAATTTTTATGAATTTCGAAAATTATTTTAAGAATAACAAAGGGTCTGAAGAAAATGGTGCTAAACCAGAAGGTAGCACTCTACAAGTAAACCAAAATTGCAATGCCAATTTTATTACAAAAGTATTTTAATTATCAAACAAAAATTTCATCAGGTGTGGTGTGGGTAAAATGGTTTCATAGTGCGGGTAAGTAAGGTGGTCACTGCTCCCAGCTTCAGTTCTCAGAACAATCTTCAGAAGCATTTCCAAAAAATTAAAATCTCAGCATATTTTTCCCAAATGCGTTATGAAATCCAATGCATGACCAATGAAGTGTACAAAAAAGGATGTTCCACCATTATTTTTATTTTTGTCTACTTTTTTTAAGATTTCCTGTCGGAGTTTTTCTGAAAGTTCAAGTTTTAATTTCAGATATAGTTACACGTTAACAGAAAACCAGATAGTTACATAAAACTCAGAGAGGAGCAAAGAGATAAGGACGAAAGAAGAGAAAGAGGGGAAGAAAAAATATCTAAATAATCTAGACCCAAAGAGGGAGTAAATTTGCATTTTTCAAAAGCAAAGGATACTAACCTTTGAAGACTGACTCTGAGCTCTTTTATGCCTGGGGACGAAGCGACTCAACGGGTCTCCAATACCCAGTCCAGATTTACTATCAGAGCCAAAGTCAACCGTAAAAGCTAACGGAGGTACTGATTTTGAGCTCTCTTCAAGAAAAGGCTGTTCTTCCTCGGCTTGTAGTTCAATCTCCTTTTCAGCAAGGTCTGGCGAATTTCCTGACGTTAATTTTTCATCATCTGTAACTGGAACTTCGTCATAAGCTCCAGAGCTTTCTTGGCCTAAAATACCACATCAAATAAATATTTATTTGTGTAATTAACAATTAAGTCATCTGTCAGACTTGACTCAGACTTAACCCTAGTTCTATTATTTAAATAAGAGAAAGAGTCAAACTTTAGCGTAAAGAGCGGGGCGTTTAGGAGCAAAAGCCCCTTTCATATACGGAGCAATTTCTGTTCGTTTTAAGTTTTAATGTTGCTCCTTACTTTTATTTAAAAAAACTTGTGTTTTTATTTAATTTCATAAAAAGATTACTGTATTGAAATAAACGACACATCATTAACACAGAAATCTGATTAATGGACATTTCTTCTTGGCTTGGTCTGTTTTGGTGGGCGTTTCAGGCTGAAAAATCTCTTTCTAGCTAATTTATCTACTATGGATCGCCTCCCCGTAGTAGCATAATATTTGTAGCCATGGGTATATAATGAGTAGGAGGTAATGAGCTTGAGACTGTCTGTGCAGGATTTCGACTCTTGTTGATAGAAGAGCATCGCCAAGCACTGAAAACCATATCGTGACAAAGAATAGGCCCAGCATTGCACAAAGCCTCTCTTTATACTGGAGGACCCAGGGACTTCGTGCTGCCCGGTTCTAAGCCGGCTTATGCGCCTCGGTGTAGACTTGAGAAGATGTGTTGGTCCCCGTCCTGCATTGGTATCCAGGACCATTGCTTTTCTTAAGGCTAAAGTAATTTCAATTATTTAAAGAGCATGAAAATCGCAGCTTGGAATGTTTTGACGTTATAAAATAACTATCGTATCGACGTATTGACTGACGAATTGAGACGATTCAAAATGGACTAATTAAGAGTTTCAGAAAATCATATCCCAGGGATAGGAAGCTTGACATTAGGCGATATAGAATTTGTTTACTCAGGCAGGAAGGATAGAATACATAAACAGGAAGTAGGGCTCATGATGAATAACGAAACTGCTAGGTCTTGTTTAGGATGGGAAGGTATTAATAATTTGAATACAAATCACTCATTTTATGACTATTTGATTATAAAATGGCCCATCAGTTAACAAGGTATTCACGTGATGGTAAGACAGCAAACCTTATTGATTATGTTATCGTAAACCGAAGACTGGCAGGGTCAATACAAGATACTAGGGCATATAAGAGTGATATTATTAATGTTAAAAGAAAAGATCACCATCTGGTAGTGTCTAGGGTTAATTTAAAATTGAAATTTCGGAAGAGTAACTACCTCCCAGGAAGTTATGAAGCTAGTAGACTCCAGGATGAAAATCTGAGAGAAACTTTTCAGGAATAGTTGAATAGTAAACTGGAGAGTTTGAAATTTGACAACGGGGAAGATGGGTGGAATTATTTTAGGAAAACAATTTGTGAAGTTGCTAATTGTGTCCTAGGGAAGAAATTTAGGACTGCAGCTAGAAATATGAGTGCAAAAGCTTTATGTTTAATAGTGAAGAGAACGGGCTTGTACAAGAATTATCTGAGTGATAGATCATATGAAAACAAAAAGAATGTAAAGAAAGTGGAGAAAGAATAGAAATATGAACTAAAGAGGTGTGAAGTGAAGGCCATGAATAAAATTGCTGAGTATCAGGAAGATGCAGTTATACGGCAAATTACTAGAATATTGTACTTGCGTGTTAATAAATCGAGAGAGTAGTCAATCTGAACGTGTCTCAGTTAAAGATAGGAATGGGGCCACACTTAGTGATAAGGAAAGAGTTAAAGAGAAATGGGCAGAGCATTTTGTGAATATGCTAAACGAGATAGAGTTCCACTAAAAGATGTAGAGGAAAATGAAAAAGTTTGTGATACCTTAGTTGTGAAGGAAGATTTGTTTTGTGAGGAAGAATTAGCGACAGTACTAAAAGGATTAAAAAATAATGAGGTTCCAGGTACAAATAGTGTGGTAAAAGTGTTTCTTAAATATGACGGCTCTGAGGATAGAAATAAGTTACTGAAGATTATTAATATGATTTTTGAAAAAGGGGAAATATTGATTAAACCACTATATAAGAAGGGTAATAAGAGTGCCTGTGGTAATTATCAAGGCATTAGTCTGGTCTGTGTAGGTACCAAATTACTTAGTAATATGATACTTTATAGACTGAGAGATGCTGCAGACAAAGTTTTAAGAGAAAACAGTGAGGTTTTAGAAAAGGCAGAGGATGTGTCGACCAAATTTTCGCTCTTAGGTTAATAATTGAGAAGTGCCTGAGTTATCAAACACTTTTAGTCCTTAGTTTTATAGATTATGTGCAAGCATTCGATTCTGTTGATAGAAGAGCTTTAGTGAAGGTTTCATCCTTGCATGGTATCCTCCTTTATATGAATTATTTCCATGGATGTGTCTTAAGAAGCACAGGAAAGGCGACAGGAAAGGCGATCATTTTGACGGATTTGATGGATTGATCAACAGGGTAGCTTCACTTACCTTGGTAGTATTATTAGTAAAGATGGTGGGAGCAGTGAATATGTTAAAAGTAGAATAACCAAGGCTCAGGTGTTTCTGCACAGTTTAAAAAAAAGTTTGGAAGATAGAAAGATAAGTCTGCAAACCAACATTAGAATATTGGAAGCTACAGTGATGACAGTGGTGAAATATGGCTCGGAAGCCTCGGCGCTCTGAAGAGCGGATGAAGATTTGCTATATGTTTTTGCCTACTGATTGTTCTTGGTACCCAAAGAGTTACTGTGAAACAGTTACCCTTTCATCGTTACTCAGAAAAGTTCATCCTATTGTAGTGTTGTGATTTGTTTTAAGGTTTGGGTTTTATATTTTCGTCAGTAGAGGAGGGTCCAGCGGAGGTCTTGACGGAAATATTTGCATCATTTTTCAATATTTTCACTGTCTGTTTATTGTCCTCGTTTTCTTCCTTTCTTTACGATTTTATTTTTGATCATGATTAGCCAGTGCGGTCTCAGAAATTATTTATGAGTTGTTAGTAATAGTACAAGCATCATTAAATATTATAAATAATTTTAGTAACAAATTTTAAAGTATTGAAAACATCAGTGCCGGCCCGGAAGTATTACGGTTTCTGCCAATTTTTCATGTGGAGATGTTCCGGCGGAATTATCCGTGGGCTATTTTTTGCGTGTTTTGACTTCTGGGAAATAATTTCTACGGAAGGGGGCATTTCTGAAGTGATCGAGAAACCGACTGGAGATCAAAGTGGTTATTAAAATGAAAGAATGCTAAGAAGAATTTTTCAGGCCTAATCGTCCACCAGAAATTTTACAGGGAGGGGGATTCTCAGCAATGAAAGTACTTTCTGGAAGGATCTGACGAAGGGGGGAGGTTACTTTACGTTGGACGAAATTTTAACTAAGGAGATTTCTGTGAGAGTGAGGGTTGCCCCCTCCATATATGAAGGGTGTTCACCGCTAAAGTTTGACTGTTTGTCCCAATTTTTAAAAGTGTTTACTGAAACACGGGGGCTTTATGATTAGAATAGGAAGCTTTTTTAAAAGTGCTAACAGTTTTAGCGTAAAGAGTAAGGTAATGAGGAAGGGGCAACCCTTCACATAAAGAATAAATATGCCAAAGTTAATTTGCAAATTTGTTTTTATTTTTCATGTACGGTGAGCCAAATTTGAACCAGCATTTGTTGAAAAACGTCCAGAAATTAAATATAAAAAACAAGTTTTTTTTACTGAAAGTAAGGAGTAACATTAAAACCTATAACGAACAGAAATTATTAAGTGTATGAAAAGAGGTTGTCCCCTCCTCAACGCCTCAATCTTTTCGCTAAAACGTTTATTGTTTTAAAAAGTTGAGTTACGGGAAAGAGTCAAACTTCAGTGTAAAGAGCGAGGCGTTGGGGAGGGAACAGCATCTTTCATATACGGAAAAGTTTCTGTTTCAAGCTTTAGAGTCGTTCCTTAATTTCAGTTAAAAGCTTGTTTTTTTTCCATTTAATTCAAAAAAGAAGAGCCTATTACCTATTGCTTACACATAACATTTGTTATTGCGAAATAAACAGACATTTTTCGGGAGACGAATTTTCTATGGGATAATTACCAGTGGTGGGTTGTGAGGGATGCCCCCTCTTAAATACTTCGCTCTTTACACTAGAGTATGACTTTTTTCATCCCAATCCTTTACGAACGAAAAGTGAAACATAAGGTTCGTTAAGTTAGAATAAGATAACTTTTTGAACATTCTAAATAACGTTAGCGTGAAGAGCGAGCTATTGTGGAGAGGGTGTCCCTTTCATATCGTAATAATTTCTGTTCGTTTAATCTTTAATGTTGATCCTTACTTTCAGCTGAAAAAAAAACTGTTTTTTTTTTTATCACGAAAAGGCACAAACGATTCTCAGGGGAAAACATTGGAATGCTGCTGATTTTGAATAGCCAAAAATAGCTATCAGTTTATTTTTCCTTACCCAGAGGCTGAGCCCGTGTAATTCCAAATCTAGATTTTTACGGTAAGCATTTACGTCATAGAAGCTTGTTTTTGTGTTATTCAATGTTTGGGGGGGGGGGAAATGTGCAAATACTCTTTAATTAGAATTTTTGTTATTGAACTTTGGCAAAGCGAAGTTAATTAATTTGAGAAAAAAATTATCGGAGATATCGAAAACATTATAACAAATATAGAAAGTGAAAACATCGATATATCGTTTAGTCAAATTATCGCCCAACACATCCAATTTAAAGCGAAACATCTCACTTTAAAACTTATCTAATAATGGACATGAAGCAAAACAGCAGTTTGCTTTGGATGCATGAGCTAATAGCCTATAGGCAGTTAGATTGCCTCTGCATCGCCTTTGTCAACGCAGCGTTAATCCGCCATACAAGTGGAGAATGATACGTAAATTATGCAAATAAGGTACAAAATTTTCATGGGTTCTGACCATGGCTGAGATAATTTTTCGAACTCGGGAATAATTTTTTTTTAATTCAGCCAAATTGACAGCACAATCATTTTGACAGTGTCAAACACCAATATTGAGACATTGGAGGTGCAAAGCCCCTCTATTGCTAATATTAAACATTAGATGTTTATTTAAATACATAATCTACGCCTCAGCTTTTGACGATTTAATATACTTAATCATTCCGTAGATGCAAACAATTTGGGGAGCATGCGCAAGAAAGAGAAGATGCAATAGCTCCTAGATACAACCTAGGAGGAAATATATACCGGTAGTAGGAGTAGTAATAGCCATTTTCCTCTTTTGAAACCCTTATTAATCAAAACCTTTAACTTAAATGAAGATTAAGAAAACTTACATTTTTCTTGTAAGCGAAAAGGAGATTGGTAACAAAACTCAGAGGTGTACTCTTGGCACAGTGGCTGTTCTAAGGGGGAGGGGGCAGAGGAGCACTTGCCCGGGCGCAGAAATTTTAGAGGCACAAAATTTCGAATAAATAATCGAATGGTTTTCGAAATTTTGTTTTCATTCAAATAAAGAAGATGGCACAGTTGACAGCAAGTATAAACAAATTGAATGGAATCCAAAATTTTCATTTTTCCCATATCTTCATCACCATTCTTTGAAAATAAAAGTAAGTAGACCTAATTTAATTTATTTTAATACTTTTGTGATATTTTGTGTTGAAACTTTGTTAATAAATGAGCCTTTTGTTAAAATTTGGCCTGAAAAATTTTGGGAAGGAAGGAGGGGGGAGGCTAACCAAAATTTTATCCCGTGAGCAAGAGAGACTAGAACCGCTACTGTCTTGGCAATAGAAACACTCAAAATTTGGCGATGATTTTGTACCCACAATAAAAAAAGCTTATGAGCAACATAGAATCCATGGAATACAAAATATCCATCTCTTGCAATCCCGCTAATGCTAAATACCATAAGACATAAATTTTTCCCAGAAATTTCACTACTATATTAAAAATTCTAATTACTTCCAATGGTGTTAGTCTTTAATTGTTACTAGGCCACATACCAAGTAATTAGTTTCAATCCTCTTTTTTTTTTACTCAAAACGATTTGCAAGGATGCATCTATAAAACTGCTCAATCATGCAAACATAATCAACAATTAAATAAGAATTTAATGACTGTACCCTAGGTTACTGACTTTTTCTTTTGGCAGGCATCCTAAATCAAGTACGTCGTTTTTCATAATTTGAACCATAGGTTTTTATGGTTGAAGACATTTTAAAATTAAAAAATTGTTGTTGCGCAGTATTTAACAAATCTGAAGATATTTGGAGGAACTGAAGCATAATTATTTTTTTAAACACCATGTTGGGTAAAAATCAGTGATATTACCATAATTAATATTTGAGTGCTGTGTTTCCCTTTTCCCCAGGACACGGATAACCTGCTATCCAAAAAATTAAAATTTTTATCTAAATTTATATAATGGCTTCATGAGATTCTAAATTGACAACAAGAGCAAAAAAAAATTAATGTGTCACTCGGTTGGATTATTCATTTTATTAAACGGTTTAAAAAGTGACAATCCTCAGGCTTGTGGTCAGAAGCATAGCTCCAGCAATTAAACTGACTTTTTATATTTCCCTCTTTTTAGAATTCTGAAAGACTATCGCTTTACTGAAAATCGATTTTACTTAAAGTTTTAGGAGAATAAAAATCATATACTAAATTTACTGATTCCATGGCCAGTGAAAGATCATTTATACCCTTATAAATTAGTCTTTTAGTTTTTGCAGAGTTCATATTTTCTGCTCTTAATTGTGCTGACTTGCATCAATTTTGTGTTTTCTGTAAAGCGTTGGTTTTCCAGAATTATGCAACTTTAGAGAATCATTACGAATCATTTTATTTGTACCAAATATTGCAGACATATGTTGGGAAGCCATAATTTTGTTCGTCTTAAGGTTCATCTTCGCTGTTTACTTCATCAGAAAAACTTCGTTTTTATTTAAATTGATTTGTTCGTTTTTAGATTTAAAAAAAATATACAATAAACCTTAAACACAGATTTTTGCTTCAAGGCGATGAAACTAAAGAAGTCACATGATTTTTTGCAGAAATAAGGCATTATACATATATAGGTTTTACATCCCAGTTAAGTCATTACTATTGCTATTTTTCTGCTGCATTATTGTGAAAAATTTGGAGCTACTCAGAAGAAAGTATACTTGCGTTATTTTGATTTCTCGGGCTTCAACATTTTACAAGATTTAATATCATTTGACAAAAAAGTGTATTAGAAACAAAACAAGAGCCAAGAGCTCATATGTCACTTGTGACGAGCTCGGAAGAGCCAAGAGCTTCTTCCCACCAAGTTTCATTACGATTTTTCCACTCCAAGCGCTTTCCAAGATTTCCAGTTTCCCCCTCCCCCCAATGTCACCGGATCCGGGCGGGATTTAAGATAAGAGCTCTGAGACGCGAGGTCCTTCTAGATATCAAATTTAATTGAGATCTGATAACCCGTTCGTAATTTTAAAACTAGGAAATAAGTTTAAAATTAGAAAAACTTGGTAAATACCAAGTGCCATGAAAACCGATGAGAGACAAAGAGGCAATATTTGATAATTACAAGCTACAACTTGAGGTCTTAGTTCCGAGTCGGAGAATGAAGTCCAAAGAAGATATAAAGCTTTGTAATCTTTGCGCTATCGAACCAATTCAAATTTTTACCCTAACAGAGTCTACGGACCAGAGATAAGAAGATGAAAGAATTTTCGAGGGATATCAGGCTCATTTTGAAATCCCCGTGAATTTCTTTTTGTAAAAAACTTTTACGATAAAGATTACCCAAAATACAATTTAATATTTCTGAATCAGCTTCAAATGGCAATTCTTGTCATGACACATTTTCTTTTTCCAAACGCGTTTTTAAACCACCGGTTACTATGGAATATGGTTTGCTCTTTAATAGGTTGCCAAAGGGGCTGGCAGGAGTAGCACTAAAAGGGAGGGATTGTAAACATCTGGTCATTGATTTTCAACAATGTAGATTAGTGGAGTACCCTTTTCATGCTTTCCAACATTTTTAATGGGGTTATTGGACCAAAAAATGCCTTTTCTGGTGGCATTTATGACTTATCGAGGGAGTCATTGAGACAAATTTACAAAGAGCAAATAAATATGATCAAGACCCTTAGAATAAGTCATTAAATGTCTCTTTATAATGCTGCAGTAGATTGCTACTTCTGCTAGTCAGTCCACAAATTAGGAGGGAGAGTATACAAGAGGGAGGATTGTAAAATGCAAGTTACAGGTTGTTGACCATGGAGATTGTGATAGTACTCTTTTCACGCTTACTAACATTTCCGCTCCAGATAGAGCACCAACAAGTGTCATTTTTGGTGTCATATGACACTTTATGATGTTGCTATCAAGGAAAATTTATAAGAATCACGCAAATATGAAAACTATATTTCAAATTACACCAAAAACCCTTCTAAGATGTTGCAGTAGCCTGCTAGTTCTGTTAGTCAGTAGACGATTTATACAAAATAATAAGTGGACTGGGAGAAGGATATACATAAGAGAAGGGATTGAAACCCAAAGGATAGGGGATTCCAGCCATAGATTACAATAGTACCCTTTTCATTCCTCCCAGCCTTTCTATTCCGGAAGTGGTATGCAGAGTGCACTTGCTGCTGCCAAGTTGCAATTTTTGAAATCGTTATCAAGCTTGCGCAAAGCGATTGGATATACAATTAGCTTTCAAATGAGCCCTCAAACAGCCCTTGGTGATGTTCCAGTACCCCACCCAATCTTCCCCTCAGAGATAATGACAGTCATTTTCAGGGAGCAACATGGTACTTTATGATGAAATTATCAAGTAAAGTCAATAAAAAGCGATTAGATAAAAAATTAGCTTTAAAATGAGCCTTTGCACACCTTTCTACGGTGTTCCAGTGCCCCACCCAGTCTTTCCATTCCAGAAATGACAGCCAAAGTTCATTTTTAGGGTTGCCATATGGGACTTTATGATGGCATTATCAAGTCCAACTTATAAAAAGCTATTATGTATAAGAATTAGCTTTTAAGCGAACCCTTAACCAGCTCTTTATGATGTTCCAGTGCCGCGCTAGCAATGAGAAAAATAAGAGGAAATATAAGTTACTCATGCAATAAAGTGATTTCCCTTGTTGTTCAAGGTGGAGGACTGTAAATATCCTACACAAGGCTTTGGCAACGGTAATTCAATTGGTTTACTTCTCATTTTGGTCTTACCCTATTTTCGATGGGTTTCAGGTTCTTTTACCTTTTTTTTTGAAAGACAAAACAAGCCAAATTCGCTTTTGAAGTTAAATTTTACGTTTAAGATTTAGTCAGAATAATTAAAATTCCTAAATGAGCTAAAAACGACAATTTCTTCTAACTATATATTTTTTTAAACGCAGTTTAAACTTCTGGTTAATATGGGCCGTGGTTCCAAGTTAACAAAAGATACCTGATACAAGTCATTTTCTACACAGTTAGCGTGTTTCCGATCCTCGCAAGAAATAATACGCTCGATTTTCTTTTCTTTTTTATGCCTGTCGTTCAGCAGCCACTTCGGCTAATTAGAAAAAAAACCCACCCAGGTCATATTTGACGAAACAGAACAGGACCTATATTTCTCATCGTTGCACCTACAGTTATCGGATAAGAAAGAAAAATAGACACACCAAAGCAAATCCTTTCTTATCGAGATAAAAGCGTTTACTTCTTTCACTTATTCCGAGGGGACCCCATTTTCTGCCACCTAGTGCACATCTCAGAGCTCCACGAGTGCCACAAAGCCCCGCCATTCGTAGCACAGCCAACACAACGCCTGGCAATTTCGCCAATCTTGGTACACGACACCTGTTGTGTGTGATTTCTGAAATTCGGCCCAACCATCAATTTACTAGCACATTGACAAAATAGTATGAATGCATAACGGCTTGCACAACTAGTTTATAGTAGATTGAAAAGATGGGTTCTCTTGCTTTATCAGCTCATCTTTTCTTTTTGTTTACACACATGCCTTCTCCTCCTCTGAAGTTTAAGCGATTCTCCCACATTTCCCATCATGTGTCGTATAACTTATAGACCGTTTTGAGGTCCGGACGATCTGGCCTCCCCAACAAGCTCCTGTGTAAGCGTCTACATCTTGCGACATGTGATCCCCATTCCTTTTAGTCTGTCTACACAAAAAAAAGTAGACGAAAAAAAAATAATTTACCACCACTTGGTTAGTGCACAGTGTTGAGGTGTTGTGAAGGCAGGATAAAATGAAGGACCGTAGAGCAGGTACAAATACAGAGTGGGTGATACCTAGACGTCTGAACTTACTACAGACAATACGTTACCCACTAAGAACTCAATATTCAAATGGTTTCAAATCAGTTCAACCAGGGAGAATGATTTATCACTAGTCATATGGGTAAGTGAAAAAGGTATATTCAATCACACTATTCTTCACTATTTAACGACTCGAAAAATCCTGCATACAAAACATCTAATTCTAGTTATTAACACAAAACTTTAAATACACACCCAAATTTTCGGTTTGACTAAATCAAACATATACTAGTTACTACTTTCACGTTGAATCTAACAAAGAGACTGTTAAAAAAAGAAGAAGAAATTGTCTTGGAACACCTGTTTTAAAACTCACCTGCACTTAATGAGTCTTGCAGCATAACTGCTGAACAGGTCCAGCCAGAAGCAATTATTTTACTGCTACAAGCTCAAATGTATATCAAGATCTCGTTAAATGAAATAACAGTGGTTTCAGACTGAAATGGCATCTTTTCTTGCAAAAAAAGAAAACAAAACACGAAATTCCTTTTTTTTTAATGTGAACCTCCCCCAGCCTCCACATTTAACCATGCAAAAATCACAAGTCTCCCACCTAAGGATCAGACCTTCAGACATCTTTCCAGACAATCTAAAATATTTAAGAGAGGGGAGGGGTATAAAAGATTTTCCAGGGTCCTTCAAAAATTTAGTTTAGTAAAATATTTATAACTTATGTAATTTAGAACAAAAATCCAGATTTTGGCGCTTTTCACGTGTTTTTTCGCAATTGTTCTGATTGAGAGGGGGGGGGGTTGAGGATCTTATAACCAGCCTCAAAGGCAAATTTTTCCTATTATCTCCGGATAAATGCTATTATGCATCACTTTCATGATCTTTTATACCCTTGAGCACGTTCTTAGCTCCCGATAGCAAAGGAGCAGCACCCCAGGTGGTATGGAACACACAGGATCCTAGGATTAGGGCTTCACATTATAAGATTTGCCAGCCTTCACATGTATATCTTAGTAGACAGGGAGGACAGGCTACACCTTTGCAAAAACAGACCCCTGCAGCAAATTTGAAAATGTAAGATTTGAGCAACGTGTCGGATCCGTCGTCCTTTAAATGAGTGCAAAAACGGTCGAAGCTGCGGAACGAGTCGGTGCAAAAATTTAACAAGGCTAAGACACTATTTCTGATACATATAATGCACTCAGTTCGTTTTGATTTAGGACAGCCATGCTGTAATTTTGGCAAAAGGATACCAAAAACAAACCGTTCACACTTTCAGCTAAAACATTTGGAGACACAACATAAGTACAGTTGGACAAAGGAGGTTGGAGATGGCGTGTTTGTACTATAACCACAGGGGTCTGTACAAGGGAAGTAGAGTACTGCTGGCCAAAAGAGCTCAGAGACAGAGCATACGTGCAATGGACGAAAGAAGGGCGGGAAATCGAGCATATGTGGTGTGGGACCTAGCTTTAGACCCCTTAGTCATAGAGATTGATAATCCTTTAAATCCAGAAAATTGGGTTTGAATGTATCTATTAAGCGTCTGCTTTTTAAGTCTAATTGCATAATCAGGGCCTTTGCCCCATAGAATACAAATGCCATATCCTTCCAGGGCACTTTTTAGAATCCTTTTTCAGTTCGGATTAAAAAGCTATCTTGAAACTTCAATTTGACACCATTTTGGGCGGCAGAGATTCAGGAGAGGGGAAGGTGCAACGGAGGTTGGGGGGAGGGTACAAAATGGTTCCAGGTTGTCCTACGATTAATTTTGGTAGTTAAAATAGGCGTTAGAACTAAGATACAATAAAATGAGTTTACTTCCAAGTTTCTAAGATCATTCATTTCCTAAGATAGGGCAAAGAAAAGAAAAATAATAAAAAAAAAAACACGGGCAACACATGGCTCTCTACCAGGTTAACCCTATTGCATTGACTAGGATTATTGAATCATTTCCACTTATAAGTAAACACTCATATTTTGAACGTGACAATCTGAAAAAATATCAAAAGCTTAAGAAAAACGTGCCCAAGGACAAGCCACGTCATGACATTAAGAATGAATGAAAATTCTGACCATTATCTGATGACCATATTTAGATGTAATAAAAAACAACTCGTCAAGTCTTGATGACCAAGACAAATATCCTTAAGTGTTCGTATGAATCACTTTGTTAGTCTTTTAAACTGACTTAATTATAGCTCAATTATAAACACCCAGTGATAAATTATACTATTTTATCTCACAAGATAATTTCGATTGCACAAGACAATGATTTCTCTTGACTGAGAAGATATGATTGGAAAGAAACTAGTGTATATAACAATTTTCAGTTGCATAACCCTTATTGAACAAGAGCTAAGAGCTCATGTGGCACTTGTGACGAGAGATCGGATCCGGTTATGTCAATCACGTATCTAGAACTTGCGCTCATTCTTCCCAACAAATTTCATCCCGATCTCTCCACTCTAAGCGTTTTCCAAGACTTCCGGTTTCCAAGATTTCCGTTTCCCACCTCCATCCCCCAATATCCCCAGATCCGATTCGCATTAAAAATGGAGTATCTGAGACATGATATCTTTCTATATATCAAGCTTCATCAAGATCCGATAACCCATTCGTGATACAAACATACCTTAATCTTCACAATTCGAATCTAGTTTTGGATCTTCTTCATGTAAAAATTGGGGTGGTTTGGGATTCAAATCTGAAACCTCTCGCACCCTTGGCGAGAATCATATCGCTTGACTAGCAAGCCACACTTAAAAACAAAAATCATTTGCTTTATCGGCAAATAAAATTCTTCTCAACTATTTCGTTCGCCCCCCCCCCACAGATGGTTGAATTGGGAAAGCGACTATTTCTAATTTAATCTCGTCTGGTCCCTGATACGCCTGCTAACTTCCATCTTCCTAGTTTATCTGGAAATGCCCGAGTTAGCAAAACCGGGACCGACAGAGAGACAGAAATTGCGATCGCTATGTCACTTGGTAATTACCAAGTGCCATAAAAAACACACTGTAAAAAACCCTAAGAATCGCTTTTTCCATTATAATTATATAAATACGCTACAAAAATTTGGTTACCATGCTGAAATTTAGCACCACAAATATGAGAATCAAGGACCTAAATTACTTTACTGCATATACAAGGGCGTCGTTTTGGGGGACAAAAGGACACTTGTCCCCCTCCTCCTATATATATATATATATACTTTGGTTTATATGTTAAATTCGCGCGTCGTAAACATAAAACTGTGACACAAATGTGACCACCATGCATGTTAGCTCGGTAGTCAAACCATTCTTGGTAATCAATGATAACATGCGTTCTTATAGATATTCTAAAAAAACGAAAATTTTATAACAATACGTAAGCCTATATCAACAAATTTCCTTTTCAATATTGATTAAGAATACATAAAATTCCTTAAATTCTAAGATATTACTGAACAGTTAGTAGCATAAGAAAGTTGCACAATTTACAAAAGGGAGGGAGGGAGAAACAGCCCCAAAAGGCGGTGAACACAATCCTCCTTAATTCCTAATTTGATACAAAATCAGCTACAAACCTACTTTAGCCGCCGCAGTGTTATTCTTGTACATAGCACTAATGACATTAATGTATTTGTTTGGTATACCATACAAGGATAAGACCTTCGCTAAAGCTTTTCTATCAGCTGAATCATACGCTTGCTCATAATATATAAAACTGAGGACTAAAGGTGTTTGATGACTCGGGCACTTCTTAATTATCAATACACGAGCGAAAATTTGGTCGACACATCCCCTACCTTTCTAAAACCACACTGTTATTCTCTTAAAATTGTCTACATCATCTCAAGTCAAAAAATTATCATCATACTAAATAATTTGCTACCTACAGAAACCAGGCTTATGTCTCAATAATTACCACACTCGCTCATATCACCTTTCTCATACACGGGTGTAATTTTGGTTTTCCTAAAGTCACTAGGTACTTTTTTTAAAAATCATATTATCATCCTCAACAACTTTCTCAGATAGACAGAAGTTCCTCATCTAGAATTTTACCTGAAAACAAATATTTCAAATAGTAATAAAAGAGCTGAGATAAAACTGAAAACAAACACAATATAAGAAAAGGATTTCCGCCCCTCGAAGTTAGCTTGGTCACACCGGAATCTATAGCCAAATGGTACCACTGCACTCAGTAGTTACGATCGTATAAAATTTAAGGGGGGGGGGATTTGTTCGACTTTCAACACCGAAAACGGAAAAAAAGTTTGCTTTCCAAAATCTAGCCCCCCCCCTCCACTGACGTCACTGTTGGTACTAATTGCAGTAACATCTAGGCTACATTCAAATGCTAGCTGATTTTGGGTTTGTATTATTTTTTGTATTTTTGTCTTATCAAGTGTTGATTCATAATACTAAATTATGTCAACCTGAAACTAACCCAACAAAATCAGTACATCGAGGCACCAGGAGGTGGGGGGTCCAGTTAAACTGGAAGCAACTCAGAAAATCCAAAAATATAAATTTTCTAAATGTAATGAAGTAGGAATTTCATTATTATAGTCATTTGTTTAGAATCATATAGTTCGTTGTAACGAAGTATCTTGATAATAATAGACATATCAAAAGAATTGAATGTTGATGCTTATTCAAAATACATAAAATTCATGAAGTTTAATGTTCCCCTTGAAAAGTTACGAGCATGAGAAAATTTGCACTAATTTTCGTAAAAAGGGGGACTACCCCTAAGGAATCAACTGATCTTAATGAAAATCAGACCATGAGATTCAAAATATTAGAGATCCATAGTGTAGTGGTTTCAAGCTATATAAAATATAAAAAATATAAAAAATATATATATATAAAAAAAATGTTAGAATTTTGAAATTTTTGCCGGAAGCAAAATCACCGATGCGTGTTTATTTTTTTTTTCCTCAGGGGTGATCGTACCAAACCAGTGATCATAGAATACCGGGAGAGGGCTTATTTGATGGAAAATCAAATGTAGCCATTTTCTTCAGCATGGTCGATTGATCTAATAACTACGTCTTTGAGGGTGACTTGACCCCCACAGCCCCCAGGGAAGGACATCAAGTTATGAACTTTGCCCATTGCTTAAATATAAAAGGCTGCTGGCTATTGGGAAGTATAAAGATATTTTCATGGGGATTTTCTGGTGGGGGGTGCTTAATTGGGAGGATCTTTCCATGGAGGAGTTTTTGTGGGGGGAAGGGAATAATCCTTGGGATGGGAGGGGAGTTGGATTTCCGAGCACTAAATAAAAAAGCATCAGAAATTACGGTAAAATTCTAGTTAATTGACTTCTTGCTAAATGTTGTTTTGTCAAAATTTCAATAGGTATAGACCTGTCATATAAGCAAATTTCAGGGCCCTCTAGAGGGAGAAGGAGTTGAGGTGGGTACTTTAAAATACCTTCCCGGGACATACTTTAGCCTTTAGACCCGTCCCTGAAAGTTTCATTTTCCTAACCTAAACCCTTTCCAAGATAGCAAGAAGTCAATTAACTAGAAATTTACCGAAATTACCAGAAATTAGGCTATGACGTATCTGAGGAGGTTGCCCTCTCCTCAGTACCCCGTTCGTTACGCTAAAGTTGTTTTTGAATTTGTAAACAGCTCGTTATTGCAATTAAACGGTCCTTGTGTATCGGAAGTGATTCTTCAATAATTGGAACAAAAAGTCATCTCCCTGGCCAGATTAGCTAAGACCTACTTTTACCAAGGGACTATTTTACTCACGAAATATTGATCGTATTCCGTCCAAAAATCTTCTTCTCATTTGAAAGGGCTCTCTTATTCTTCTTAAAATTCAGATATAGCACAATCAACAGCCAAAAACTAAGTAAAACCAAACCCATGTACTTGTAATAAGCAGAACATTATCAGCGGCTGGTGCCAATTTCAGAAATAATTTCAGTCAAAATGCCTTTCACAACTACCCGACAATATACTTCATTAGAGTCGAGGGTCGCATTTAACCAAAGTTTTTTTTTATGCTAAAGAAAGAGAAGACCCAATTGATTGTGGGTAGAAAGTGAAACTTCTTTTTTGACCAATGATCAACAATTATTTTACTTACGGACAGTAAGCAATTAAAGCATTTCCTATTTGATATGGTTTCACTAAACAATTATAGCCAGTAAATACTAAAATCAGTAGCTGTAATGTCAAATATTAATAATAATAGTTATAAAAAACCCTTGACAAGAAACGACCTGATATCCTTCATCTAAGTAGAACCTGTTTCTCTGACGTTCAATCCTAATTAAATATACCTAAACATGATAAAAAATATAGTACTTTAGAAACAAACTTTACATATTAGGGGGGGGGGGGCAAATTATATATTTCCCATCTATTCTGTCACTTCTCTTTGTCTTGTCTCAAGCTAAGCTGCAAGAAACTAACGGGAAAAAACGGTTCTACAATGCGTCAATGGATGAACGTATCGTCAGTGGTTGGCGCTATATCATACAAGTCCCAAAATCTGTATTGATTGACCAGACTGTATACTGTAGCCCGAGGGCGCAAAGTATGTTTTTTTTTCAGATGAGGCTAGAGCCTGTTGTATTTATTTAAACCCTATTGTAGTGTACCCAAAGGGAAATTTTGATTATTTGGAATTCATTCAAATCCTTTATTCTTAAACTATTCACATAACATCCCCGGCAGGGAGCCTGGCTCGAAAGCCGGGCGACAATACAAACGGTATAAACAAACAAACCCAGAAGAAACGGATGTCATCACACTTTTCACTCTATCCCATACCAAGAAATAAATGCCAAAAAATACAATTATTAAAAATATTGTCATTATATATCCAATAGCTGAACGGCCGGGAGCTACTCACAAATTAATATTTACTAATTAGCACAGCTTTGATTTTAGTTTTTAATGTAGGCCCAAAGGGCATGTGGAAGCGCGACAGACAGCAGAACACACTTGATCTTTCCCTAGAAAATGAAGCGACACCTGTGGTCTCCCTTAATGAGTTATGAACTATGGCCCTAGATGTCTACTATTACTATCGTACACACCTAGAGGAACTATGCCTAAGATTCTAAGTAAACTAGAAAGAGCTTCAATGGTTCATTGCCCTAGTATTACTTAATTTCTTAGTATTAAATCCTTTGTCCAAAGGGCGAGGGTTTGAATCCTGATGTAGCCAATTATTTGATTTGGGACGGGGGTCAGTTGCGTGACTCCGTAAGCTCAGCCACAGTCGACTCAGCTTTAAATGGGTACATGGGGAAGGTAAACAGGAAGGGTGTGCTAAAGCATAGGATGGATGACCCCCCATCCCCTCATTGCACTTCCTGGCTGAAGGGTCTTGAGACGGAGATCAGCAAGGCCGGTTTGGACTTTAAGGGTTTAGTGCCGTATCCTTACCTACCTTACCTTATAACTTAATTGAAAAAATTGCACAGCTTTCAGGTAGAATTAAAGCTATCTAACATTTTTAAAACTACCAAAACATACAACACGAAAGGGAAAATATCAAGAACACGCCCTTGATAAGATTCATTATGACAGGTAGCTGAATAACTTAAAGAAAAAGCCTCACATACAAATAAAAATGACATTGCAGGATTCTGGAAAGAAAAGAGTCAATACATTTTTTTTTCTAGGTAAGTCATATTTATTTCGTTAGATTAATTTCTTCATTTATCAAAATAAACGTATACTTAAATATTTATCAGATTTATGGTTTGAGTCGCAAAGTTTCATGTATTTAAACTCGTTTTATACCCATTATTTTCTCCCTCAAATGTTACCCAAACTCCCTTGGGTATAAATGAAAAAATGAAAAAGGCTCAAAATTTTAGGCCCTGATCCATAAGCGCAGCCACCTTTAATCGAGCGGCAAGAGAAATCAAGGAGCAACTAAAAGAAACCTAATAGTTAACATGATCAGAAATACAAAACACAAATATGGTCATGAAAAAGTTGATCCCTCGCTCAACACTGAACCAGCAAAGTGGCACCGTTCGGTCAAAGCAATGAGTGTAAATGTTTTGAAAACCAGTGTCAAGATACTTGACGATAATGGGCGAATACTGGGTCCAGTGACGTGTGCATTTCTCACCTCCATTTATACCACTTTTCCTATCATTATCCCCCAGGAGAAAGGCTTGCTTCTTGATGATTGCTCTAAGTAAGAAACAATAGCATTCAGTGAATTTGAGGTTTCCAAAGTGAACCCGCCCAAGCCGTGTGATGATTTAAGACCAATCTCCCTGACGCCATGCCAAGAAACAGTGACACAATCGTTCATCTTGCGGCGGCTGCTAGAGCACGTAAGTCAGAATACTGACAAATAACAATATGGCAGACTCTCAAAATATGAGACGTCTATATACCTAGTCAGAAAGTAGGATCAGATTCTGAAGTGGCTTGAAAAGCATGGCTGTTTTGTCGACCTAGCAGCCGTCAACTTTCACAAAGCTTTTGATCTCCTATAACACTTAGAGGCCTATCAAAATCTGAAACAAATGGGTTCTAAACGCCAAATGGTAGCCATTGTGTCCGCTTTTCTGTCTGAAAGACAGCAAAAGTAGTGACTCAGATTGGAGTAAAATAACCTGCGGTGCCCCGCAAGGGACGAAACTGGAAGGAATAACTTCCTTTTCCATCAACAACTACTTGATAGTAGAATATAACGATAAATACAAATTTGTCGACGATTTGCCGCCCTTACTCGCCTATCTTCTTCACGGTTATATCCCCACCAAGCAATTCCCCGAAATCACTTTCGATCTACTAAGTTCACAGTGCTCCGATACGAAATTGACTATTAACTCTGCTAAGACAAAAATACTTAGACATAACCTACTAAAGAGAGAATTTGTCCCCTCCCCCCTGAAGTTCCTTTCCCTGTTGTGAATGAGGTGAAAATACTAGGTGTCATTTTCTCACATGATTGCATTTACTACCCATATTAATAGTGCGATCCGTAAAGCTAACGCATCTCTGCAAACCCTTTCGAAAATGCGTCGCTTCGAGTGCAATGCCCACAGTCTTCTTCGAGCATACCTGTGCTACGTACGCCCCATACTTGACTACGCCAGTTCCATCAGGGGCCAGTCAGTATTAAGAACCGCCTATCTAATGCAGGAACTAGAGTCAGTCCAAAAACGAGCAACCAGGATCATCCTGAGTAATAAAGACATTTCCTACCACGATCCCCTAGCAACCCTTGACCTCTAAAGCATGGAACTCCGTTTGGGTGATCTTATCCTGAAGTTTGGCAAAATGCTGCTGTCTAGCCCTGCTCACCGTAACATTTTACACCCAGAAGTCCCGACAGTCAGCCGTACGAGACAGAAGCTATAACTTGTGCCTGTGCGTGCTCGGACAAACCTCAACCAGAACTCTTTCGTCCCTTTTTTTACGTCATTATATAATAGTGTACAATAACATGTTTTGTATTGCAACATCAAATTAGCCATTTGAGCTACAATTTTTGTTTTAACCTTTCTCTCTCTTTCTCATAATTCAATTTTTGGGCCAAAAAACAAGATCCTTTTTTTTCAAAGTTTTAGACCCATCTCAAGAAAACCTTCGAATACTCTAAAGGTTTGAGTTTTCAGAAAAACACACGGAACGTCAGAGAACACCGGAACGTTAATCTACAATGGTTTATGGACACATTAATATAAGACTGTTCGCATTCCATAACTACATTCTACCAGGTTTGGTTTGAATACAATGTCTACCACAAGTGGATCTACAGATGACAAGAACCGAATTTGGTTAAGATCGAAAACTTCTGGCGGATGTTGAAATAAAAATGATGTTATTCTTCACCCTCCCCAAATCCCCACAGAGGTAGGATCACGTCAAAACCCAGAGAATGCACAATGAAGATACTAGCTCTTACTTCGAGCCAACTCTCATTTTCTAGAAATGCCCCCCTCCCACAGGAGTTTGGTCAAAGGAAAACTAAGCATACTTCTCACCAAAACTGGTTGAAAAGCCAACACCTCCTTCAGGGGATATATTGATAAAATAAGTTCAGTGACCTCCTACCCCGAAGAGATCGGATTGAAAATGGACCAACGAAAGGTGTAACTAAGCTATTATTTTTGACATTTCACCAGCTATTTCTGAGATCCAACAATGTCTCTTGACAAAGTCCATATTAGAAACCCTTTAGAGCCAATTAGGGTTACTAGACACACCCCTAGGCTTCAGTAGGTCTTGGTAGATATTCGATTTGTACGAGAGGCTGCTTTGTTCCTCCGATTTTCACTCGAGAAGGCTGAAGAGAAAACGTTATTTGAAGGACTAATAACAAAACCGTTTATAAAAGAAATTGACTTGAATGAACTATTAGGATAAGAAACACCCATAATTTTTAGGGTGTTTCCCATAAAGGGAAAAGCTAAAAACGGTATTTAATAGAAACGGGCTATTTAAATGCGTACCTTGATATTCACTTGATTCTTCACATGGGCTGCCTGCATTTTCATAGAAACCATTTGAATCTCTTCGCGGACTGGATGACCAAACGACATCTGGAGTATCGAGACAACAACAATCATCACATAGGTTGTCTACAACTAGTTCAGATGGCATTCGTAGCTCTTCACGCGGAAAAAAACTTCGCGATTGGTTACATGTGCATTTCGGCTGGAAAAATACTGATTCTTTTAGAAGAAATATTGATCCTCACTTTCCAAAAGGGGAAAAGGACCCACAATTTTCCAGATAAATAAATTTCATCTCTTTTCATTTTGTATTCCACGTTAATACACATTTAAAGTTTCAAGCAAAAAGATACGGAAAAAGACTAATTGCTAAAATGAAACAGCTAAGGTCGAAACATTAGGAAAGAGGAGTGTAAAGTAAGATAGAAACTATCACAAAAAAATGCAGAAAACAGATTATTCAATCACACTAAATGGTTTCTCAGTTGAAATATTTAGCAGACTAGGAAAAAATAATAACAGATGTAAATTTTCTTTTTGCTTTTTCCTGTTGAAGCCAGAACCGTGGTTGAAAACAGAACATGGCAAGGTTCTTCTTTAATTTGACCTAACTTCTAACATCCATTCTTAAAAAATATAAAATCCGAGTTTTGAAATTTTCACTTTCAGTCAAAGTAAAATTAATCAAATTAGACATAAATAAAAGGCTTTTAGTGATAAAAAACAAAGAGAAGTGAAACAAATACAGAAATCATACTACCTGTCCAACAAATACAAATTAATGTAATTTTGATACATCATCTTTTAATTAGCAATTAGCAATTTCATCTCAAGAAACAAAGCTCACCCTGGAATCCAACTCAATGGGGACCAAAGCAAGGGGTAAGAACCAAAATTCCAATGATAGGGGCAAATATATAACCATTATGTATTCAAGTACGTATTTAAAGCATCTTTTACATTCTAGAGGAAGGGACCTCCTCCTCCAAACACCCTCTACTGGTGGGCACGCTGGTGCTGCAGGGCCGCGATAAGTATCAAAGTGGATGAAATCCTACTTTTAATCTAGTCAAAATAATTTGAGAATAACGGAGAATCCAATCTGATGTAAGTAATTGGCGAGGGTCGGAAGACTAACAGACATAAATAAATATAATATCAAATTATATATTTTGGATGTTTAACTAGCCTCTTTAACTAGCCTCTTTGTCAAAACCACAAGATAATAATGAGAAATAACTTCTACACGATGTTCAAAATAATAGATGAAGCAGACAAACTAACAAACAGCCGAGAAAATTAGAGTTTCTCGTATTAGAGCTAAACATATTAACAGTAATGACTTTACAGTTAGCTAATACAGGCGTAATTATATAATAAAAAACTCAGCCGTTGTGGCAGTAGCACCACCTGAGGCCAACTCATTAGTGAACGTACATTCTTAATCCCGACCTATTCAAAAAGCCTTAGGAACCAAGAAGGTGACTTGAGTAATGATTTTGTAAAATTCCAATTCTAGCAACAAAGTTAATGTATTATGTTTCTTGACAGCATGAATGTTACCAGACACACATACATACAGGCCGGTCTATGTTCCAAAACCATTCTGATTTATACAATATTTACCTGTAGAATTTGTATAATTCACCTTCTCTGATTCATTTTCACTCTCCTCCTCTTGCGCATATACGTTGACTTCATCAACCTATTGGAGAAGACATTGCTTACGGATATATGTTGATGAATCAGAAAGGACCTGTGGAGAATGGTTGGCTAACAAATATGTCCTAGTGCTATTTCACTCACCTCAAATATTGAGCATGAAGCGTGCTCCTGCACCCCATCAGACAACCATCCGAGCCCGACATTGCATATCCTAAATCCGGAATGATCTGATGGGGCACATTTGCGCCATTTTGGCACTTTTTTTGAGGCGGTTGTGCATTGAATTTTTCAAATCGGCACATTTTTTGAGGAGTAAAAACGATCATTCGGCGTATTTTTACTACAGAATATAAGCTTTCTTTGCATTTTCACTTTTAGGTGGTGTTACTTTGGACAAAGCAACTGGCCTATCTAAACAGTTGCTAGCTATGCCAACACTGCCTAAATCTAGCATAGCCAGTTGATCGTTACGGGACGCAAGACTCTTCTTCTGCAATGCAAATTTGGGTGGTGCACAATATAATGCCCATCAGAATCCTTAAGTTAATCATCGGCTAGTCAGCCGCATTTAATGATACTACTACTAACAACAACTCAACGCAACACCAAGCCGCCTGAGGCTAACACAGCTACGCACGCTCCTCCTCCATCCCAATTTATTCAAATCCTCTACCCTCCCAGGAAGTTCCATACTTTAAATCTATCTCTATGACATCCTCCCACACCAGACAAGGACGACCAGTTTTCCGTTTAGTCCTAGACGGTTAGCCAAAAAAGACAATCTTCCGCAAACTGTCATCCTTCATCTGCAGAACGTGCCCTAGCCATGTCAACCTATTTCATTATAGCCCTAATATGCGGGATTGAACCACATTTTTCATACAACCGACAGTTTGAAATACGGTCAGTCAGACGGGTACCCAGGACAATCTGTGGCAATTTCTCTGGAAAACATCTAGTAAATCTTCATCCGCTTTTCGGAGGGCCCATGCTTCAGCGCCATATTTGACCACTGTCATCACTGTACCTTCCAATATTCTAATTTGGTTTGCAGACTCCAATTGCCTTTCCTGTGCTCATTTCCTACCTTAACCGCAGCAGTGTTATTCTTGTACATAGCACCAATCACTTTAATGAGCCATATTCTTTTTCTATCTTTTAGTACTGTCACTAATTCTTCCTCACAAAACAAATCTTCCTTCACATCCAATGTATCACAAACTTTTTCATTTTCCTCTATATCTTTTCCTGCAACTGTGTCTCGGTTTAGCACATTCTCAAAATGTTCCAACCATCTCTCTTAAATTCTTTCCTTATCACTAATTGTGGACCCATTCCTATCTTTAACTGGGACAAGTTCGGATTGACTAATCACTCTCAATTTATTAACATACTAGTACAATATTTTACTATTATCCCGTCTAGCTGCATCTTCCAGATCCTCGGCAATTTTAAGCATGGCCTCCACTTCACACCTCCTTAGTTCATATTTTAATGCTTTCTCCACTTTCATATGATCTATCACTCAGATAATTCTTGTACAAACCCCTTCTCCTCTTTATGAAACATAAAAATTTTTCGCTAATATTCCGAGCTTCAGTCTTAGCTTTCTTCCATAGGACAGTCTCAGCAACTTCACAAATTGTTTTTCTTGAATCATTCAAACCATCTTCGACACTTTCAAATTTTAAACTCTCAAGTTTAGTACTTCAACTGTTCCTAGAATGTTTCTCTCAAATTCTCATCTTGGAGTCTACCAACATCATAACTTCCCGGGAGGTAGCTACCCTTTCAAAATTTCAGCTTTAAATTAACTCGTAGTACCCCATGTCATGTTTACTAGATATCGCCTCAATGGAGATGATCAAAAAACTTGTAAAACAACGGCTTGGGTAAGGTCCCATAATAATGAAAAAAATTGTGTTAGCATAATTGCACAAGATACACGGTCAATTCAAAGGACAGTTGGTAGAAACAGCTATCAATTATTGTAGTGATCAAACTTATGTACAAAAAAATTTAGCTAATAGAAATGAAGTTAAACATTCAGATATTGTCATAACACTATGTTTCTAGAGATATAAACACCCATACCCTCCATTTGGGTTAGAAAAGAAATTACAAAGAAAGATAGCATAGTCCAAAGGAAAACAGTAAAAGGGGGCTTAATACGAACTCTTGCAGTAGACATCCTTGTAGAGGGAGACCTTGGAGGTATTGGGAATCTACAAATCCTAGAAGCGACTTCCATGACAACGGGGATGAACTTAGCAACTCGTAAGAAAATGGGGGAGCCAAAGAAAGTAAAGGCCAATTGCCAGGAGGAAACATATGCGACACTACAAGCTGGAACTTTTAGTGAATGTTGACGGGGATGTTGAACCAGATAAGAACTCACTATGTGGATGAAGGTTATCAAAAGGGTATATCAGCAATATCTAAGGAACAGCTTAGAGTAGAAACTCTCAGAGCATGTTTAGGGGATGTTCAACTAGCCAAAAGTCACTAGATGATTACAACTAGTACTTTCACTGTTCCTAGAACCACAGCTACTACTACAACTAATACTATTGCTAAGGCTGAGGATATTAAGAAAAAACTTTTATGAAAAGGTAAGAGCAGTATTTAACTAAATCAAAACAGATTATGTGCATGGAAGTTGTTAAAAGAGTGTAGCAGCATTAATTCAGGAACAAACTGGAGCATTGTGTTGGAACTTTCAGAGCATTTTGAGGAAGATGTTGAACTAAAGAAAACACACTATGTACAAGGGGGTTACCAAAAGGATAGAGGCCTATCAGCAAAACCCCAGAAATGGCATAGGATACTAACCTATAACTTTCAGGGCTGCTAATAGTAGTACTACTATGCTACTAGGGCCACTTATTACCATCTACTAGCAGCACTTCTATTGCTACTATTGAACTAAATCAAAGGATTTTAAATGCATTTGGGTTGTCAATATGGTAAAGATGAAACATCCCAAGCACTGAACAGGGTATTAAGTTGAAATCTGGAAAAAGTTAAGGAATATGTTAGACTAAATTTAAAGGTGCTAGGTGCAAGCTGGTTATCAAAAGGGCACATCAGCATTATATCTGGAACAGTTCAGGGTATTAAGTTAAAACTTTCACAGCTACTACTACTGAAAGTAAAATTTTAAACATTTTTTCATTCACAAGTTTTTAATCAATCCAAAATTGAGATTTTCAGGAATATATCCGTATATATTAAACTATATAATCATATTTATTGCAGAAATTTCGGTTATTATGGTGAGGTTTTTTAATGTTATTAGAAATAAAACACATAGCTTGAAATTAAAATTGTTTTCAGTAAAATGCAACTTATATTCTGGTCCTTAGAAGATAAGGGAAGCATTAGTCCTACTATTCTTTGTGGTAGTTTCTGCTTGATTTTATTTTGACTCAGCTATTTATTGTAATATATGTATGTTTTAAGTTTCATTTATCTATTGATAGTGATTTAATGCTGTGTAACACTTTTTTTTTAATTAAACTTTGTCAGTGACTGGTATCTGTATGTTTGATGTAATAAAGAAAAACACATTGTCTACCAAGCCAAAAACATTGTTACTTATTAATAAATTAGAGGCTATTTTTCCTGATTTGTCAATGCCTTCTCCAAGCTCACATCTACAACTTCACACAAAGTATTAATTAATTATCCAGGACAAAAAGAGCATTCAGATTGTCTCATGGGAGTTCGACATACAGATACCCTGTGGTATGGTATTTAACTAGAAATCTGATTTAGCAAATGACCATCAATCCGATAATTATCATATAAGAGATTAAAAGGTAGAACCAGCTTCCTAAGAGTGCGGTGTTTATCCAAGTGAATGTAGGTGTCAGGAGTGGTAGAAGATGCTTTGGCAATATAAGTAGGATGAACACCTAGTTCCTGGTATTAAATTCTATAATAATAATTATGTTTTAATAATAAAATAATAATAAAATTATATAAATAATAATAAAACTAAACTAAATATTCTATATATAATGATATTAATTGCTGAAAGCTCGTCAGTTCAAGGTTTTATTTGACGGTAATTCTTTTTATTTTCAATCATACAATAAGTACAAAAGAAAATATTTCCTATGTAATTTGTTTTCAGTAAAGCACCAATGATGCAATAGGCTTTATGCATTTATTTTAGGGAAGGGAGCAGAAGTCAAACTCTTGTATGCAGTGATTTTCGTTTTTTTTAAGCTTCATTTGCACATTCAATTTAGGTTTTACTTGTTCCAAAATTTATTTATTCATCTATATGGTACCTGTTGTACATTTGTTTACTTAGTTTGCTTCTGTTTGTTTCGGGTTTATTTATTCTCTAATAGTAAAAGATTATCTGTTCATTTTAAACTTGATTTGTATATTCAATTTAAGTTTTCTTTGTTTTAAGATTTATTTATTCATCTAAATGGTACCTGTTGTATGTTTGTTTGCTATGGTTTTTTATTTAATTTCTATTTTTTGGGTGTTTCCTTTATTCCTTAATTTTAATTTCTGGTTGTTTTGAGGTTTTTAAATAATAGCATGATTTAGGGGCCAAAACAAATCAAGCCCTAAACAAACAAAAAAGAAATGCCTGTCACCCGCACAAATCAGGTCATTATCTTCTGCTGTGTCACATAGGTGATACAAACAGTGAATTAATTAAACAACTTAAAGGTATGGTGAAACAGAACAGTTCAAATATAGGTGAAACAATTCAAAAATTTGATTTTTCTTGACCATCCAATGTTCTACCTTTGAATTGAAATAAAAACAAAATCTTTCTTCTGGCTAATTTTTACCTCTTCAATTTTATCTATATTATACTTCAATTTTATACATCTATATCTAACTTGTTGTATGTTTGTTTGCAAAAAAAATCAAGCCCTAAACAAACAAATAAAAGCTGCCAGTCACCTCAGCCTTCTATTTTATTGCATGCTGAGGGAGGGAGAGCCTGAGGAAGACCAACGCGACCACTCAGGATATAATCATGTCTACAAACATTCAGCATATGAAGGCGAGTGGCAGCCCCTTTTCTGGTTCTTTAGTACTTGATCTTAATTTGAACTGAAAATGCGCTTGGTATAGAATGCCCGATTTTATCTATCAGTTTTACCTTTAGTATCTAAGTTATATTATGTTAAAAACAACGCACTGAGTCATAGTTTAATTACGAGTTAACTTCTGTATTCCTACAGTTAATTTGTGTATATTGGCCTCCAAATTATATACGTATATAGACATAGCAGACCATTTTAGATCCTTCACCATGACCTCTAGTTTAATTAGTTTGAAACCGTTTTTTTTTCATATTTTCATATGGTATTTCTCAGCAGCTACCTCATTACAATTTTGTTATCATTATATTTTGCTGAACTGCCGACGATTAGGTTAAGAATTCTGAATGGTATTACATTGCATATTGTGTACCAAATTAAATTTGCATTATGGAAGGAGAGTCCTGCACTCTGATGTGATTGATAGACTTAGGAAAAACTGAGTCTGAGTACCAACACGCACTAGTGAGCTTACAGGTTTCTTCACCTAATCTGATTCCCGATGCCTCGTGGCTTGATGGTTATTTGAAATATATATATATATATATATATATATATATATATATATATATATATATATATATATATATATATATATATATATATATATATATATATATATATATATATATATATATATATATATATATATATATATATATATATATATATATATATATAACAAAAAAGCTACATTGGGGGTTTGTAAATCTCCCCCCCGCCCATACAAAATATATATTATAAATGACAATTTATTCCTAACTCTCTGCACGGTTTTTATGGCACTTAGTATTAACAAAGTGATATATAGCCATTGCAAATTCAGTCGGTCTGTCTGTCCCGGTTTTGCTACTTTAGGCACTTCCAGGTAAGCTGGGACGATGAAAATTGGCAGGTGTATCAGGAACTAGACCACATTAAATTAGAAATTGTCGTTTCTCAAATTCGACCATCTGGAGGGGGGGGGGGGTTGGGGGACGGTTAAATCGGAAAAATTAGAAAAAGGAGCTATTTTTAACTTACGAACAGGTGATCGGATCTTAATAAAATTTGATGTTGGGAAGGATATTGTGTCTCTGAGCTCTTATTTAAAATCCCGGCCGGATCAGGAGACATTGGGGGAGTTGGGGTGGGAAAACCTAAAATCTTGGAAAACGCTTGGAGTGGAGGGATCGGGATGAAACTTGGTGGGAAAAATAATCACAAGACCTAGATACGTGATTGACACAACCGGAACGGATCTGCTCTCTTTGGGGGAGTTGGGGGGGGTTAATTCTTAAACATTAAAAAATGAGGTATTTTTAACTTACGGAGGAGTAGTCAGATCTTAATGAAATTTCATATTTAGAAGGACCTCGTAACTCAGATGTCTTATTTTAAATCCTGACCGGATCCAGTGTCATTGGGGGGGGGGCCGAATATCTTGGAAAATGCTTAAAGCGGAGAGATCAGGATAAACTTGGTGGGAAGAATAAGCACAAGTCCAAGATAAGTGACTGACATAACCGGACCGTATCCACCCTCTTTGGTGGATCTGGGGGGAGGGGGGAGTAATTTGTAACTTACCAACAGGTGATCAGATCTTAATGAAATTTGATATTTAGAAGTATCTTGTGCTTTAGAATTCTCATTTTAAATCCCGACCAGATCCAGCGACATTGGGGGAGTTGGAGGGGGAAACCTGAAATATTGGAAACCGGAAATCTTAGGAAAGGCTTAGAGTGGAGAGATCGGGATGAAACTTTACGGAAAGAATAAGCACAAGTTATTGGTTACGTGATTGACATAATTGGAACGGATCCGTTCTCTTTGGGGGAGCTGCGGGTTGTTAATTTGGAAAAATTAGAAAAAAGAGGTATTTTTAACTTAAGAACGGTTGACCGGACCTTAATGAAATTTGATATTTAGAAGGAACTCATGTCTCATAGCTCTTTTTTCAAACCCCGACCAGATCTGTTGATATTGGGGGGGGGGGGTGGAGGGAGAAACCGGAAACCTTGGAAAACGCTTATAAATGTCGTAGATTCGTGATTAACGCAACCGGACTGGATCCACTCTCTTTGGGGGAGTTAGGGGGTGGGATTCAGTGCTTTGGCAAGTTTGGTGCTTCTGGGCGTGCTAGGTCGATGAAAATTGGTAGGTGCGTCAGGAAGCTGCACAAATTGACTTAATAAAGTCGTTTTCCCTTATTCGACCATCTGGGGGCTGAAAGGAGAGAAAAAATTAGAAAAATTTAGATACTTTTAACTTACGAATGGGTGATCGGATCTTAATGAATTTTGACATTTAGAAGGACCCCGTGACTCAGAGCTATTTTTTTTTATCCCGACCGGCATTAAACCTCTGATTTTTCTTTTAAAGCAATCTATTGATTCTTAAAATTTTGCTAGAGCTCATGCCATATGATCTCTTGGCTCTTCCGACCTCGTCACAAGTGCCATATGAGCTCTTAGCTCTTGTTCTTAATAATAATAAAGAAAAATCGTATATATATATATATATATATATATATATATATATATATATATATATATATATATATATATATATATATATATATATATATATATATATATATATATTAAAAAAATGGTTTTTCTTTTTTGTATAAAGAAAAACCGTACAACGAGTTAGAGATAAATTATAATTTACAATATATATTTTGTATGGTATTTTGTACGGGAGATTTACAAACCCCCAATGTATCTTTTTTGTTAATAGCATGGTAAAATACATTAAGATGTTTACATTGAGTCTAAAAGCGCAAACGTCTTTAAACACTATCCGTTTTCACAGCTAGTAAAACAGTACTCGCCATCTTTTTTTTCTTAAGTTTTTTTTTTATTTTGCAGTTTGCTGCATAACTGCTAAGCATTATGGAATTTTCTACTCTACAGGCCATTTCACGCGGTTGATTGATGCTTGTTAAACCAAGACATCAATTTGCAAATCCATCTGGTGCCGGAATTCCTAATGATGGTACTCCACTATAAATGGAACCGTTTAGCTAAAGTAGTAGCATGGTCATTGGTAGATAAAATCTTTAAAAGGCATCAAAAACTATTACTGCTGTTTTAGGCGTTTCCAAGCTTTAAATAGCCCAGCGTAATGCAGTCCAGCCCTTTAAGCCGTTAAAAGAAATGATGTAGTGATAGTAAAACAGGCACGAAAATACAGGAGGTGGTTGGTGGATCCAGGCGTGAAATCGCACCCCCCCCCCCCCCAAAAAAAAACACTGAGGTTCTAATGATGTTTCTATCAGTTTTGTTAATATTTGCACTCTCATTCAAAAAAAAAAACCTCAAACGAGAGTAAAAATCTAAATTCTGGGAGAAAACCATAAATTTAAAACCCATCCTAAACATGGCAGGCCGGTTGCTCCCTCCATAAAAATTGCTAGCCCCTCGCCTTGTCATGCTTTTATTGGACAAAAGAGTTTAATAGATTTTAGTCTCGTTTCATTAACTCGAATACAATTTTTCAGAAAAATTTATTTTGTGTTCCTAGGAAAATGTAATCCCAGTAAAAATGACTTTTTCAAAGTTTTGAGCAAAGCCATTTGTTCTTTCTTCTATTTTGTCAAAGCCGGAAATCTGTTAGTAAATAAATATGTTCTAGTACCGGCTTAGCAGATACTCCAACGTAAATTAAACCGGAACATCGATTACCAACTAAAGAAAAAAAAATAATTTGGTTCCAAGGTCAAATTGAATCAGCCTATTAGTGGGTAGGAATGTTTTCAGTTTTCGTAGGCCGGATGAACAATAGATAGATAGATAGATGTTAACACATAAACGGAAGGAATTTTTCATGGAAATTTTATTTATCGTCATTTTAAGAAAATTAACATGTAGTGTCAATATTGTGTACAAAACCACAACAATCTCATATAAAAAGAAAGAAAGTAACAAAACAATGCACTTCTGTAAATCAAACAAAATTAGGGGAAAAGTAAGGAGCGACCCGGCTCAATAGTAACCAAAACTCTAAAAAATGATATTTTTGATACCAATAGTTACATCAAAAGAATCGCATTTTTGTGCTGATTTTGAATATATACGTTTCATCAAGTTTAATCTTACCCATCAAAAGTTAAGAGCATGTGAAAATTTGCCTCATTTTAGAAAATTGGGGAAAACACCCCCTAAAAGTCCTTGAATCTTAACAAATTCACACCATCAAATTTAGCGTATCAGAGAACCCTACTGTAGAATGTAGGTAATGTGAGAGGATGTTTCCATGGAGGAATAAATCATGAGGGAAGAAAATTTCTATGAAGGGGCCGAAGGATTTTCTAGCATTATTTAAAAATAATGAGAATTTTTTTTTCAGCTGGAGGAAAGGAGCAGCATTAAAACCTAAAACGAACAGAAATTATTACGTATATAAGGGGGTTCTTCCCTCCACAATACCTCACTCTTTACGCTAAAGTATTTTTAGATATTTCAACTATTTATTCTACGGCCTTTGTGATTCAGGGGTCATTCTTAGAGAATTGGGACAAAATTCAAGATTTAGTGTAAAGAGGAAGGTATTGACGAGGGAGCGAACCACCTCATATACGTAATAAAAATACACAAATATAGAAGTTCGTTACGTAAGTTAATTCGTAAGTTACGTATATTTATTACTAATAAAAACCATCGTAAAAAAATAAAAGTTCTAGTTTCTTTTTTAAGTAACCAAAACTGGAGGGCAACTAGGCCTCCTCACCCACACACCCCCCCCTTTTTATCAAAATCATCCGACTAAAACTAGGAGAAAGCCATTTAGCGAAAAAAATTAATATGCAAATTTCTTTTTAATTATTCATGCGCGGTTAGCCATAATCAAAACATGCATTAATTCAAAAACGTTCAGAAATTAAAAAAAAATTAACTGCAAGTAAGGAGCGACATTAAAGAACAGAAATTATTCCGTATATGAAAGGGGTTGTTCTCTCCTCAACGCCTCGCTCTTAACGCTAAAGTTTTTATTTTATTTTATGTAGAGTTGTGACAAAGAGTAAACTTTAGCGTAAAGAGCGGGGCGTTGAGAACGGGACCACCCCTTTCATATACGGAACAATTTCTGTTCGTTTTAAGCTTTAATGTCGCTCCTTACTTGCAGCTAAAAAAAAAATAAATATTCAATAAGTGTATGGATCAGTTATAATATGTATTTGTCAATAGTTAGCAACACGTTTATTAAAATATAGTGTCAAATCACTAATGAACAGCACAGCTTGTTACTCTAAGTGTGCATCAGTGAGTGATCAGTAGTAACAGGTCTTTTCAATTGTCAATTATAATCAGAGTAGAAAGACCCAGCCGTAAGGTTGCATTCTCCGAGGACCTCGTAGAAAGTCATTGCGGGAACTAGTGTGCACATCACTAGATTAAACCTCACTAAAATATATCACAGCCCGTCTTTCATACTAAAAGACATAAACAAGCACCTAATCCCCAAAACTCTTTTTTTCTATAGATGATTAGCACACAATAGTCAAAACCAGAAATGCAAATCCTTTTGACTTGTATTTGTTGTTTGTTTTGTAGGCTTTTGGCCTCTGAATAGCTCGAACGCTTTACTATTATTCACTTTCCGAAAGAAAAAAAAAAACATGCTAGAGCTGTCAAGCATTTGTCAGTCAAATATGGAAAAAGAATATAATTACCAAAGCACTAACGTAAGATACACGAAGGTCAGCACAAATGGCAATTGAAGCACCATGAAACCAAGAGTTAAGTCATCTTTTGATTTTAAGCCAGGGTTCGTTACTACTAACAAATCATACTTGACACTCCTTTAAAACTTTTGTTTGTATTCCCACTGAGACCATTCGCTCTTTTCTTTTTTGTCTAAGAAGATTTTGTTGTCTAAAATTATAAGAACCTTAAAACTGAAGAGGAATTGAAGAAAAGGGCATATCGAATCAATCTTCAGAACCCATGCGAAGTTAATATTCGAAAACTTAAGTTTATGAACTAATTGGATCTTTTTTTTTTTAGTAAATGATATCTACCTTCATCTCCTTCCCTCTCCTCACCTACCTATAGATTGAAGTTATCATGAGTTTACAGTCAATTATTATATTTAAGTACTTTTAAGGGTCCAGTGCTTAGTAGGTATCCCATAGCCACCCCCCTGAGAGTAAACAAGAGCTAAGAGCTCATATGGCACTTGTGACGAGGCGAGAAGAGCTAAGAGCCAAGAGATCATATGGTATGAGCTCTAACAAAATTCTATGAATCAATAGATTGATTTAAAAGGGAAAATAAGAGGCTTAATGCCGGTCAGGATTTAAAATAATAAGAGCTCTGGGTCACGATGTCCTTCTAAATATCAAAATTCATTAAGATCCGATCACCCACTCGTAAGTTATAAATACCTAATTTTTTCTAATTTTTCCTCTCCCTTTAGCCCCCCAGATGGTCGAATCTGGGAAAACGACTTTATCAAGTCAAATTGTGCAGCTCCCTGACACGCCTATCAATTTTCATCGTCCTAGCACGTCCAGAAGCACCAAACTCGCCAAATCACTGAACCCCTCCCCCAACTCCCCCAAAGAGAGCGAATCCAGTACGATTCTGTCAATCACGTATCAAGGACATTTGTTTATTCTATCCACCAAGCTTCATCCCGATTCCTACACTCTAAGTGTTTTTCCAAGATTTCCCCCTCCAACTCCCCCCAATGTCAAACGATCTGGTCGGGATTTGAAATAAGAGCTCTGAGACATGAATTCTTTCTAAAAATAAAATTTCATTAAGATCCGATCATCTATTCGTAAGATAAAAATACCCCAATTTTCACGTTTTCCAAGAATTCCGGTTTCCCCCTCCGACTCCCCCCAACGTCACAGGATCTGGTCGGAATTTAAAATAAGAACTTTAAAGCACAAGATCCTTCTAAATATCAAATTTCATTAAGATCTGGTCACCCTTTCGTAAGTGACGAATACCTCAATTTTCAAAATTACCCCCCCCCCTCCAGGTTTTTATTCTTCCCATCCAGTTTCATCCTGATCTCACCGCTTTAAATATTTTCTAAGATTTCCGGTCCCCCCCCCCCAACTGCCCCCCCCCCAATTACGCTTGATCCGGTTGAGATTTAAAATAAGAGATCTGAGTTACGAGGTCCTTCTAAATATGAAGTTTCATGAAGATCCGATCACTCCTTCGTAAGTTAAAAATACGTCATTTTTTCTTATTTTTCAGAATTAACCCCCCCCCCCCCAATAAATCGGATCCGTTCCAATTATGTAAATCACGTATGCAAGACTTCTGCTTATTTTCCCCACCAAGTTTCATCCCGATCCCTCCAATCTAAGCGTTTTCCATGATTTTAGGTTCCCCCACCCCAAACTTCCCCCAACGTCACCAGATCCAGTCAGGAATTAAAATAAGAGCTTTGAGACACGATATCCTTCTAAATATCAAATTTCATTGAGATCCGATAACCGTTCGTAAGTTAAAAATACCTCATTTTTTCTAATTTTTCAGAATTAACCCCTCACCCAACTACCCCAAAGAGAGCGGATCCGTTCCGGTTATGTCAATCATGTATCTAGGACTCGTGATTATTTTTTCCACCAAGTTTCATCCCGATCCCTCCACTCTAAGTGTTTTTCAAGTTTTAGGTTTCCCCCTCCCAACACCCCCCCCCCCCAATGTCACCAGATCTGGTCGGGTTTAAAATAAGAGCTCTGAGCCACGATATCCTTCTAAATATCAAATTTCATTGAGATCCGATCACCTGTTCGTAAGTTAAAAATACCTCATTTTTTCTAATTTTTCAGGAATAACCCCCCCCCCCCCAACTATACCAAAGAGAGCAGATCCGTTCCGTTTATTTCAATCATTTATCTATCACTTGTGTTTATTTTTCCCACCATGTTTCATCCCGATCCCTCCACTCTAAGTGTTTTCCAAGTTTTAGGTTTCCCCCTCCCAACTCCCCCCCCCAATGTCACCAGATCCGGTCGGGATTTAAAATAAGAGCTCTAAGACACGATATCCTTCTAAACATCAAATTTCATTGAAATCCGATCACCCGCTCGTAAGTTAAAAATACCTAATTTTTTCTAATTTTTCAGAATTACCCCCCCCCCACTACCCCAAAGAGAGCGGATCCGTTCCGATTATGTCAATCATGTATTTGGGACTTGTGCTTATTTTTCCCATCAAGTTTCATCCCGATCCCTCCACTCTAAGTGTTTTCCAAAATTGTAGGTTTCCCCCTCCAACTCCCCCCAATGTCATCAAATCCGGTCAGGATTTAAAATAAGAGCTCTGAGACACAATATCATTCCAAACATCAAATTTCATTAAGATCCCATCACCCATTCATAAGTTAAAAATACTTCATTTTTTCTATTTTCTCCGAATTAACAGGCCCCCCCACTCCCCCCCAGATGGTCAAATTGGGAAAATGACTATTTCTAATTTAAGTTGGTCCCGTCCCTGATACGCCTGCCAAATTTCATCGTCCTAGCTTACCTGGAAGTGCCTAAAGTAGCAAAACCGGGACCGACAGACAGACAGACCGACAGAAATGGCGATTGCTATATGTCACTTGGTTAATACCAAGTGCCATAAAAACCGCCTAATAGAGAGAATACAATAACTCAAAGTAGGGAACACACTGGTTGCGATATTATTCTACCATAAATCACACCAATAGACAGGTCGAGGCATTACTCACTTCCGCCATGCGCGTTACAGTTCTAACACGCGTGAAAAATTTAGCCACGCTTGGCACACATTCGCCATCACATGTCACTTGGCGTACGTGATTTCTGAAAGTCGGGGGCCATGACCCCTTGATTTCAGTTTGAGTTCCCTTCTTGTAAGCCCCATCAGTTTTGTTTTTCTTTATTTTTCAAAGTTAAAAATATAAAAAGAAAAAATGTATAATAGCCTATAACTTGTTTTCAGTAAAGCGCAAAAGACGCAAAAGGCTTTAGAACTTTTACGGTTAAGAGAGGGAGCAATACCCAAACTCTTGCTTATAGCAATTTTTGTTCGTTTTAAGTCTGATTTGAATGTTCAATTCAATTTTCACTCGTTATAAGGTTTATTTATATTTGTCACTATGTTTTGCTCGTATTTTCTTCGTCAAAACGAAAATAGGTAATTTCTCCGTTTTAGGAGGAAACAAGTCTGCCTGCTTAAAGACAGGACAAATTTCATCAGTCAATTCTCTTGGTCTAAACTCTAAACAATGAAATGCTCATCGTTGTGACTGTTAGGCAAAGAAAAAGAATAAAATAGAAATGTTTCAAAGGTCTTTGAATTGTCCACTTTTGAAAAGTCACAACTCTAGGTACAAAATTGGTCTCCTTTTGTTTTCTGTTCTATTTATCTAGTTCAAGTTACGGAGCAGGTCAATATGGAGTCTTGAAGCAAAGATTATTTGAGTCGAAAATTTTTTATGTTTATCCAACTGAGTCTTTCTTAGAAATTAGAAATATCTAAAATCTAATTTAAATGGCGAGTATAGGCTACTAATTTCGGGAAATGTATGTCTCTAAAGAAAAAATAAATAAATAAAATTCCGTGTTTCAGGAGGGTTTAATCATCGTGTAGCTACCACGGAATTCGCCTTACAAAGACATATGGCCTAGAATCAAACCAAATAACAGTGGATAAAATGCAACCAATTGCAAGCTTATGCGCCCTCTATTTTTTTTAATCTTAAGTTTAAGGCTCCTTACTTTTCTGTGAATTTTTTTTTCTGAAAGTATTTTTAATTAATTCCATAAAAAGGGAAAATTAGCTATTAAAGAAAAATAAAGCCAAAAGATACGGATTAGCAAGAATTCCAATATTTACCCTGAAACTATTGCTACGACTCTAGCAACAGCACGCGGGTCATACATAATAGGAATACTTTACAAAGCAAAGTTATTTTCTAAGGTTCAGCTTTACAGATGGAATCATGACGGTCCAAGAAACTTCCCTTTGAAGCCCTAATGGTAAATGTGTGTCTTTTTTTTTTTAATGAAAGAAGAAAATTACCTCAACAGGGTCCTCGTGGTAATTTACGTCATTATACCCGTATGAAGTACGGTGCCAATAGTGATCATTTGGTTCCATTTTCTTGGCATTCAAAGATTCCTATAATTTTAAAAGGCAGTTTTAACAGTTATTAAGTGCAGTTTCACTTTCCTAAACTATTATCCAAGTTCTTACTGAATAAAAATATACCAGAGAAGGCACGCCCTTTTCTTGATAAACAAAAGAGAAATAATTCTTTCCAAGCTAATTTAACAAAAAGCAGTCATCCGTTTTAAATTTTGCACACGCTAGACCAGCTAGTTACACTAAATAACCAGAAATTTATGAATTCATCCTTGTTTTGGCATTGTGGTCATTGTTTGGAATAAATAGTCTGGAATTCAGAATTCTTTTGACGGAAAGAAAACAAACTTTACGATTGGAGTGATTTTGAAGCGAAACAGTTTAAAAAATTGTTAAGAAATGGCAGTCAAATCCACACAGAGAATAATTTAAAGGAGGGGGAGGTAAACACAAAATATTCCTCTGTTAAATTTTTTGAGTCAGTCATTACTTGTTGCAACTTTTGCAAAGCAATGATAATTTTTTCACTGCTATTACTGACAAAATTTTTCCAGAATGAAACATTTGTTTTTTTTAAGAAAGGCACAAATCATAACGTATAATTATCGCCATTTTCTTCAGTAAATAGGTTGCAGCAATTCAAAAATGTTGCTCTGGTTGTTTGTTCTGGCAATTTCAAGTTATTCTGCGGTTAATAATTACCAGTTTTCTCAACATTGACACAGAAAAGTAAGTTTTCCCAACACTTGCCCTTTCTTAAAGATTTTTTTCGCAAATGAGAAAAAGGAGACAAGTTATGACAAAATTGGACACGTTTATGGCTGTAATTATGTACGTTACCTAAATCAACTTTTTTTTTTCTCACTCTTTTTTACTAAACGACACAGGTGGCCCACTCGACGGAATAAGTGAAATCTCAGAGAACAAACAGCAAATCGTCATGGACTGTAAGTGAATGACATTAACATAAAGCGAAAAGTAAACAGAGTGCATCACAAAAAAAAATATCAAATATTGACCCTAATACTTAAAATTTAATGTATGCACAGTATTACACTTCCTTTTTGATTTTCCCCTTTTTCCGCCTTACTATACCAATAACTTCAAGTCATTAAGGCTCCAAAAGCCAGTAGGATGTTCTGTTGAGCCTTATCTCTCATTAGCGGAGGGACCTCGGCTGTTCGCTGTCAGAACCCAGTATCTCCAATTTCCTTGTTTTTCGACACAACCGCAAAATAGTGATTTTTCGCTTTGGGAACGGGAGAATCAGATGAAGATAGAGTTTTGTCAATAGATTTTCCGAAATTAATTTTTTTTCTCGTCCAGGCCATTCCCTTTTCTGCTGGACGTAGAAACTAGATTTTCTAATTCTATCTTTTTAAGGTTTTGGCTGTAGAAGACCGGTGCAATCTACTTAACTCCTTTTGAAACTAGGTTCTACATCAGAAAGCATAACAGATAGAATTATTCTGGCTGCAATATCGGAGGAATAGACCCACTCTATCAAGGCTCGAGGAGATCAATTCTTAATTCAAGATCCAATTTTTTCGTAGGTATAATGTTTTGGCAGAGTGGGTAAACCTGCGAAAGACGTAAAATTTGAAGGTGATAATTTTTGTTATGAGTTATTCGACAAGGAAGCAGACATGAGGGAGGGATTTTAAATTCAAAAAGTAGTATTTAGATTGATATCAAAATTTTTAGATATATTTGTATTTTAAAATGTTGCATTATCAAAAAAGGAAAAGAAGATTTTAAAAAGTGTTAATTAGGGTACTTGTTAATTATTCAGAACACACTCAATTTCTTGATCTGAATGTAAGATCTGAGAAAACTTGTTTCACAGCCACAAAAACAAGTGACGAGTGACAGATTGCATTGAACCTATATAATTTGGCCTATATATTTGCAAATTAGGGGGGGGGGTGAAATAAAGCGAGTCTGCATAAAAATATGTTAACTGCAATTATTCTGCATAATTTGAAGTAAGAATTATTTCCTAACTTCACGCTGTTCAAGCGCTTTACCCCCCGCCCTTCATAACTGCTAAAAATCGGAAATCAAAATTTACAAAAAAAATCATTGAGCGTGAGTAAGTTTAGCTATGATGGTGTTCTATTTAATACAAAAACTTGTATTAAATCATATAATCTTTAAATGCAATCATTATAAGGCACACAGGTCGTAATTAATTCAATAAAGCAGCTAAGGCATCTACTCATTGAATCGCTTATTCATTAGCCTTATGAAATTAAACAAACAAAAAAGAGTTCTTACAATTTAGAAAAAAAATGAAAAGTTGATAAACGTTTTAGCTATAAAAAAAAATCTACATTCTAAAGCCGTAGTCCAAAGATATTGATTTTCAATATTTTCAACGTCACCAGTCACACGGTTCGCCAATTTATTGAGCTTGCAAAAATTGATTTGTAATGTGCAATTACCTAAATATATTTAGTGCTTTATACTAATGTGGAATCAGTTTCAAATTTTTTTTGCAATGATGTTATGGTGCTTTTAGTTTTATGCTTCTTATTTTAATATAAATTATAACTGTGGACAGATGTGTAGCGAAGTTTTATTTAGCACATTATTATACCGTGAAGTGGCTTGAACTCACATCCTCCCAATCAGAAAGATAATCTCATCTCTGTGTATTGTTAGTCAAAATCTTAAATAATATTACTGGATTGTGGATACCCAGCCTTAATAGGGATGATGGTATGAGTAAAATTGTTGTACAGGGTAAAATATAAATCGCTGCCAATCTAAAATAGGTATTATTACACGTGTATTGATGTACTCGAAGGGGTTATGTTACGTAAGCATGATAAATATGTATGTATATTCGTCGGGAGCATTCAGCGTGAATTTTAATAGTGATTCAAAGGATAAGCTTCAAGCTGGTTATGGGAAAATTGTTGCAAGTGGTGATCTAACAAATACACACAGCCTCACAAAACTATATTCTAGTTTCCGATATCATGCCATTTTATCTGCTTCTGGGGATATGGGTCATCCTTTGATTATTTTTTTTTTTTTGTCGCTTGATGTGTGAAATAGGCGCCTTTTGGGACGTTATGGTGCAACTGCACTTTTTGTTATATTGATGTGTGAAAATGGCACCTTTTGAGAGGCCATGGTGCAATTGCAGTTTTTATTATATTGATGTGTAAAATAGGCACCTTTTGGGACGTTATGGTGCAACTGCACTTTTTATTATACTGATGTGTGAAATAGGCGTCTTTTGGGACGCTAAGGTGCAACTGTATAATTTATTATATTGATGTGTGAAATAAGCGCGCCTTTTGGGACGCTATGGTGAAACTGCACTTTTTATTATGTTGATGTGTAAAAAGGGCGCCTTTTGGGGACTATCGTGCAACTGCACTTTTTATTATATTGGTGTGTGAAATAGGCGCCTTTTGGGACGTTATGGTGCAATTGCACTTTTTATTATACTGATGTATGAAATATGCGTCTTTCGGAGCGCTAAGGCGCAACTGCACTTTTTATGGCACTTGGTATTAACCAAGTGACATATAGCAATCGCAAATTCTGTCGGTCCCGGTTTTGCTACTTTAGGCACTTCCAGGTAAGCTAGGACGATGAAATTTGGCAGACGTATCAGGGACCGGACCAGATTAAATTAGAAATAGTCATTTTCCCGATTTGACCATCTGGGGGGGGGAGTGGGGAGCCCGTTAATTCGAAAAAAATAGAAAAATTGAAGTATTTTTAATTTACGAACGGTTGATCAGATCTTAATGAAATTTGACGTTTGGAAGGATATCGTGTCTCAGAGCTGTTATTTGAAATTCCGACCGGATATGGTGACATTGGGGGGGGGGGGTCGGGAGGGGGAAACCTAAAATCTTGGAAAACACTTAGAGCGGAGGGATCAGGATGAAACTTAGTGGAAAAAACAAGCACAAGTCCTAGATACATGATTGACATAATTGGAACGGATCCGCTCTCTTTGGGGTAATTGGGAGGGGGGATTAATTCTGAAAAATTAGAAAAAAATAAGGTATTTTTAACTTACGAACGGGTGATCAGATCTCAATAAAATTTGATATTTATAGAAGGATATCGTGTCTCAGAGCTCTTATTCTAAATCCCAACTGGATCTGGTGACATTGGGGGGGGGGGGAGTTGAGAGGAGGAAACCTAAAACTTGGAAAACACTTATAGTGGAGGGATCGGGATGAAATTTGGTGGGAAAAATAAACACAAGTCCTAGATACATGATTGACATAATCGGAACGGATCCGCTCTCTTTGGGGTAGTTGGGGGGGGGGGTGTTAATTCTGGAAAATTAGAAAAAATGAGGTATTTTTAACTTACGAACGGGTGATCGGATCTCAATGAAATTTGATATTTAGAAGGATATCGTGTCTCAGAGCTCTTATTTTAAATCCCGACCGGATCTGGTGACATAGGATGGGGAGTTGGGAGGGGGAAACCTAAAACTTGGAAAACACTTAGAGCGGAGGGATCGGGATGAAACTTGGTGGGAAAAATAAGCACAAGTCCTAGATACATGATTGACATAACCGGAACGGATCCACTCTCTTTGGGGTTATTTTTAACTTACGAACGGGTGATCGGATCTCAATGAAATTTGATATTTAGAAGGATATCGTGTCTCAAAGCTCTTATTTTAAATCCCGACCGGATCGGGTGATACTGGGGGGAGTTTGGGGTGGGGGAACCTAAAATCACGGGAAACGCTTAAATTGGAGGGATCGGGATGAAACTTGGTGTGATTTATATAATTGGAACGACTCTGCTCTATTAGGTGGGGGGGGGGGTAATTCTGAAAAATTAGAAAAATGACGTAATTTTAACTTACGAAGGAGTCATTGGATCTTCATGAAACTTCATACTTAGAAGGACCTCGTATCTGAGATCTCTTATTTTAAATCTCAACCGGATCCAGCGTAATTGGGGGGGGGTCAGTTGGGGGGGGGGAACGGATATCTTAGAAAATACTTAAAGCGGTGAGATCAGGGTGAAACTGGATGGGAAGGATAAAAACATGTCTAAGATACGTGACTGACATAACCGGACTGGATCTGCTGTCTTTGGTGGAGTTGGAGGGGGGGGGGGAATTTTGAAAATTGAGGTATTTGTAACTTACGGAAGGGAGACCAGATCTTAATGAAATTTGATATTTAGAAGGATCTTATGCTTTAAAGCTCTAATTTTAAATTCCAACCAGATCTTGTGACATTGGGGGGAGTTGGAGGGGGAAACCAGAATTCTCGAAAACGTGAAAATTGGGGTATTTTTATCTTACGAATAGGTGATCGGATCTTAATGAAATTTGATATTTAGAAGGAATTCATGTCTAAGAGCTCTTATTTCAAATCCCGACCAGATCTTTTCACATTGAGGGGAGTTGGAGGGGGAAATCTTGGAAAACACTTGGAGTGGAGGAATCGGGATGAATCTTGGTGGATAGAATAAGCAAATGTCCTTGATACGTGATTGACTAAACCGTACTGGATTCGCTCTTTTTGGGGGAGTTGGGGGGAGGGGTTCAGTGATTTTGCGAGTTTGGTGCTTCTGGACGTGCTAGGACGATGAAAATTGGTAGGCGTGTCGTTTTCCCAGATTCGACCATCTGGGGGGCTAAAGGGAGAGGAAAAATTAGGTATTTATAACTTACGAGTGGGTGATCGGATCTTAATGAATTTTGATATTTAGAAGGACATCGTGACTCAGAGCCCTTATTTTAAATCCTGACCGGCATTTAGCCTCTTATTTTCCTTTTAAGTGAATCTGTTGATTCATAGAATTTTGTTACAGCTCATACCATATGATCTCTTGGCTCTTAGCTCTTCTTGCCACGTCAAAAGTGCCATATGAGCTCTTAGCTCTTGTTTTTATACTGATGTGCGATATAGCCGCCTTTTGGGACGTTACGATGCAGCTACACTTTTTATTATATTGATGTGTGAAATAGGCGCCTTTTGAGACGTTATGGTGCAACTGCAATTTTTATTATACTGATGTATGAAATATGCGTCTTTTGGGACGCTAAGGCGCAACTGCACTTTTTATTATACTGATGTGATATGTAGCCGACTTTTGGGACGTTATGATGCCGCTACACTTTTTATTATATTGATGTGTGAAATAGACGCCTTTTGGGACGTTATGGTGCAACTGCACTTTTTATTATACTTATGTATGAAATTTGCGTCTTTTGGAACGCTAAAACGCAACTACACTTTTTATTATACTGATGTGAGATATAGCCGCCTTTTGGGACGTTATGATGCAGCTGCACTTTTTATTATATTGATGTGTGAAATAGGCGCCTTTTGGGACGCTATGGTGCAACTGCACTTTTTATTATAGATGTGTAAAAAGGGCGCCTTTTGGGCACTATGATGACACTGAATTTTTTTATACTGATGTGAGAAATAGGCGCCTTTTGGGACGTTATAGTGCAACTGCACTTTTTATTATACAGACATATGAAATAGACGTCTTTTGGGACGCTAAGGTGTTGGTCCACTATCAACGATAAGATCAACGTTGATTTTTGAATTAAAATGGGATAGTTGTGGGCACAAAGTCATGGCTAATTGTATAAAAAGCCAAGACAGGTAGTCCAATTGAGTGAGAAGAAAAACCTGGCATTAATTCCCCCCTTATTAGGATTGTATAAAAAGGAGGTTAGTTCACTTGTTAAAAGGTATGTCTATCTATTATCCGTCAATGCTTCATTGCTAGGGCAGTAGAACCAAGGTAAATAGTCATCGAGCTAATATAGTGATAGAAGAGTCTTCACAGTGAGAATGATGGTGAGCCCGCATTGATCCCCCGAAGTTGAAAAATTGCCTCCTTTGAGTTTGTTTCAAAAAGTGAACCTTCATTGTTCAAGTAGTTTACAACTGCATGGACACTTACAGGGACGGGGGAGACTAAGGGCTGCATCCCTCAAAATGCCAAATTCTCCCGAATTCCCGTTGAACTGATTTAAAAAGAATATTATTATCCCCCCCCTCCGAAAAACTTCGGCGTACGTGTCTGATATAATAACTTTGATTTTTGTAATAAGACAAAGCCACAGAAGAAAAAATATTCGGGGCCACTCCAATAGTGACCCCGAATAAATAAAAGAAAAGGCAATTCGACCTCAGGTTTGCAGAAAATATTAGCCACAACAAGCTGGGGAAGCCCACAAAAGCGCACTCTTTCACCATGACTAGTACAATAGTAAAATATTTTTTTTTCTTCTGAAAACCCAATCTCACAAAATTCTATACTTTCAGTAACGACCAAGTTAAACATGGTAACATCGACGAAAAGATAATTACCTTAAGACTTTTTACCTAAAGCTAAAGAATGATTCACATCAAACCTTAAGGCTAAATCATCTCTCGTAATTCAATTTTATTTTAATGAAGCAACGCTTCATTAGAAAAACAATAGAGATGAATATTCATATGCCCAAGGGCAAATTCATCTATTGTTTTTGTTATCTAAGTAAAAAAAAGAAATTGAACACACATTGGCAAGAAGGCAACGAACTCAATACTTTTCAGTTCACTCATTAAGTTCTAACTAAAGAATTTAGTTGTAAGTCATGTGATCATTAGGATAGTTCAAAGCAATAGTGAATCGAATTTAAATGACTTCATTTTTGTGCATTGCTCTCAGATTTAACTGAAAATATATTATACTTTCCAACCATAGCAATTTGATCATAAAATTGTTGAACAATTCTTACACAATTACAATCGGAAACTAGACCTCCGTTGCCTGTGCAACGGGAAGTGTTGCAGCAACTGTGCCCTGTTCCTTAGGGCACAGTTGCGGAGCAACACGTGCAACTGTGGCCAATTCGAAGTATTATGTTTCGAGACGCATATTTCGGGAATTATTTCCGGGAAATCTGAAAGAGATACGGAAATAACGTCTTATAGTTTTCTGCTTAACTTTTGATGGTCTAAGCTAGGAAAATATAAAACAAACCAAATTCACCAAAAAATTTAAATTGCCCCGAGGGCATGACAAAACCCAAATAGAAAAACCCAAAGAAGGAATTTTATTTCGGAGAAACTATTGTAAGCTCCAGTTGTTAGGAGATCGAGACCTGTCGAATCGCGTTGGAAAAAAAATTCTAGCTGGTCCAGAACAGAAGTTACCTCTAGAACGTCGAAACTTCGGAAATTATTTCTTAGAGAACGAAGCAACTTGGTATATAGAACACTTCACTTCTTCTTGCATACTTTTCATAGCACTACTCGATAAAAATATAAGAAACATCAAAATCGAAAATTTGAGAAAATTCCAAAAAAAATCGGAACGAGATGGACTTTTCCGGAATTATTTCCGGGAAATCTGTAAGAGCTACGGAATTTTGTGCTCCGGTTCTCGAAGAGACAAATGAAAGTTCTACATGAGTTCAGCATAACTGTATTTCTAACAAGTTTATTTCCGAAGCTAGGGTCGTCTTAACTTGACGCCAAACATCGAACGCAGAGTTTCTAAGAAAAAAAACGGTTTATTTTTTTTTATGGAAAACTGTTAGAAATTTTAGGAACTTCTCTGGAAGTTTTTTACTCTGTTTCACGTTTCCCTTCCCTCTGAAAACTCTCAAATTTTTAACTCTTACCACTTCGGAGCTACAGGTCGCTGATCGCGGTGAAAAAAAAAAAAAAAAAAAACTACGAAAGCAGTAGTGTTGCTCCGCAACACAATAAGGGATTCATTTTGGCTATATTGGCTCTAGAAGCTTTATTTCAAACAGTTTTTCCTCTTGATTCCATTTAATAATGAACTTCTGCACGTTATGAGTGTTGAATGACAAAATCACCAAAATAAAATAAAAACATTATAATAAAGAAACAAGAAGATAATTAGCAAGTTTGACGTCTTGACCAATCGGAAAGTAAATTATTACTATAAAAAATTTGATTTGTTCCCATGGACAAGAGAACATGCGATATTTGCATTACTTGTAGGGCGAGGGGTGGGAGCTCCAGTTACCAAGTAACCTATAAGATCTTAATATTAAATAGGTAAATCCCAAGCACATCTCCTTAAAAAGAAGAATCCAAACCCCAAATAAAACATTTTCCTGGAATATCTCAGGTCCTGTGGCTAGACTCTTTACAAATACTACTACTACTACTAATAACTCACTGCAGCACCAAGCCGCCTGAGGCCAACACAGCTATGCACACTCCTCCTCCAACCTAATCTATTCAAGGCCTCCCGCTTTACATCCTCTCGGGAAGTTCCCATTTCCTTTACAGGTCTCAACTCTTTACAAATAATAATAATTATTATTACTTCGGGACGCTGAATCCAAGTATGAAATAAGTTTTTCTGTACTGGGTATAGTCGTGAAATATAGCACAATCACCCACAATAAAATTAACTGTTAAATTATGATTTACGTAGTTCCTGTAATTTTATAATGAAAAAAGAAAGTACCAATGCAACAGCAAAAACACAGAAATAAACATACACCATAAGAAAAAAATTACCATATAAACAAAAAAGAAAGACAGAAGGAGAAAGGAAGACTGTTTTCCTACTTTAGTAATTAATATAGATCAGGTCAGGTCAGTAATAGTCAGGGAACCACATGAGAAAAATGTCGATAATTAAGTTTTTGGGTGATCAGCAAGCAGCAGAAGGTTTGAGAATCCAATCTGTTGTAATCAATCATGCTGAATATGAATATCAACGTTATATAGTCGACAAACGGGTATTACATCCCCATTTCTTCAAATTCCCTAAAATCCAATCCCAACTGACAAGAATTCCCTTAAATTAATAATAAATTCCAAACTGCTCCTAGACTGTTTAATTATTAGTCAAATTAAAGGAAATTATTAAAGTTTAATATTTTTAAAACTGCTTTATATCTTGGTGTTCAATTGTAATCTTTAAAAATCGACTAAATATATACCATAATTTATAACATTTTGGAAAATTTTTTGATCCATCTTGAAAATTTCCTTTTATAAGGTGTATTTTTTATTAATTGATTAGGTAGGAAATTAATTATTTTACAAAATGAGTGACCTAGTAACTATGCAACCCTCTTCGTTTTTCAACTATTAGTGAAGACACGGAGTAACCCAATTTTTGCTCGGATAACCATAAGCAATTATCCAGCAGGAATATGCCTGTCTATGTGGATCTCTGTGATTTACCTGAATTGAACAAGAGCTAAGAGCTCATATGACACTTGTGACGAGGTGGGAAGAGTCAAGAGTCAAGAGCCAAGAGCTCATATGGTATGAGCTCTAGCCAAATTCTAAGAATCAATAGATTGCTTTAAAAGGAAAATCAAAGGCTTAATGCCGGTCGAGATTTAAAATAAGAGCTCTGAGTCACGAGGTCCTTCTAAATATCAAAATTCATTAAGATCCGATCCCACACTCGTAAGTTAAAAATACCTCAATTTTTCAAATTTTTCCTCTCCCTTCAGCCCCCCAGATGGTCGAATCGGGGAAAACGACTTTATCAAGTCACCTTGTACAGCTCCCTCACACGCCTACCAATTTTCATCGTCCTAACACGTCCAGAAGCACCAAACTCGCCAAAGCACTGAACCCCACCATCTAACTCCCCTAAAGAGAGCGGATCCAGTCCGGTTAGGTCAATCACGTATCTACGACATTTATAAGCGTTTCCAAAGATTTCCAGTTTCCCCCTCCAACTCCCCCCAATGTCAACAGATCTGGTCGGGATTTGAAATAAGACCTCTGAGACATGAGTTCCTTCTAAATATCAAATTTCATTAAGATCCGGTCACCCGTTCTTAAGTTTAAAATGCCTAAATTTTTCAAATTTTTCCAAATTAACAACCCCCAGCTCCCCCAAACAGAACGGATCCATACCACTTATGTCAATCTCGTATCTATAACTTGTGCTTATTTTTCCAATCAAATTTCATTCCGATCTCTCCAGTCTAAGCGTTTTCGAAGATTTCCGGTTTCCAAGATTTCTGTTTCTCCCCTCCATCCCTCTATGTCCCCGGATCTAATTCAAATTGAAAATGGAGCATCTGAGACATACGATTTTCACGTTTTCCAAGAATTGCGGTTTCCCCCTCCAACTCCCCTCAATGTGCCCAGATCTAGTCGGGATTTAAAATGAGAGTTCTAAAGCACAATATCCTTCTAGATATCAAATTTCATTTAGATCTGATCACCCGTTCGTAAGTTACAAACACCTCATTTTTTCTGATTTTTCTAAGAATTAACCCTCCCCCCCAAACTCCCCCAAAGAGAGCAGATCCGTTTCATTTGTGTCAATCCCGTATCTAGGACTTGTGCCTATTTTTCCCACCAAGTTTCATCCCGATCCCTCCACTCTAAGCATTTTCCAAGATTTTAGGTTCCCCCCCCCCAACTTCCCCTTCACCGGATCCGGTCAGGATTTAAAATAAGAGCTCTGAGACATGATATCCTTCCAAACATAAAATTTCATTAAGATCCGATCACTCCTTCGTAAGCTAAAAATACCTCATTTTTCTAATTTTTCAGAATTAGCCCCCCCAACTCCCCCAAAGAGAGCGGATCCATTCCGGTTATGTCAATCACGTGTCTAGGACTTGTGCTTATTTTTCCCACCAAGTATCATCCCGATCCCTCCACTCTAAGTGTTTTCCAAGATTTTAGGTCCTCCCCCCTCGATTCCCCCCAATATCAACGGATCCAGTAGGGATTTAAAATAAGAGCTCTGAGACACGATATCCTTCCAAACTTCAAATTTCATTAAGATCCGATCACTCCTTCGTTAAAAATAGTTCACTTCATTTTTTCTAATTTTTCAGAATTGAACTCCCCCCCAGCTCCCCGAAACAGAGCAGATCCGTTCCGATTATGTCAATTACGTATCTAGGACTTCTGCTTGTTTTCCCCACCAAGTTTCATCCCGATCCCTCCACTCCAAGCTAGAGTTTTCTAAGATTTTAGGTCCCCCCTTCCCTCCAACTCCTCCCAATGTCACCGGATCTGGTCGGGATTTAAAATAAGAGCTCTGAGACACGATATCCTTCCAAAAATCAAATTTCATTAAGATCCCATCACCCGTTCGTAAGTTAAAAATACTTCATTTTTTCTATTTTTCCGAATTAACCGGCCCCCTACTCCCCCCCCCAGATGGTCAAATCGGAAAAACGACTATTTTAATTTAATCTGGTCCGGTCCCTGATTAGCCTGCCAAATTTCATTGTCCTAGCTTACCTGGAAGTGCCCAAAGTAGCAAAACCAGGACAGACCGACAGAATTTGCGATCGCTATATGTCACTTGGTTAATTTACCAAGTGCAATAAAAGCTCTGTCAAAGCTAAAAATCTATGCACGAGCATGCTTCTGCTTCTTGAATCGAGCCTGGTGGAAGAAATATAATTACTGACAAGTTTTACGTGTGAAACTTATGAAATAATGGACATTACAAAAAAAGAACTTCCAAAAACGAAATAGAATCCCTTCCCTGTCATCTTCAAATCTTATTCAGCAAGGTTAGTTTGGTAAGATTTACCTAAAGCGGAACATGCAGGTGACAGAAAATTACGGAGATCTCATTTAATCAAAATTTGCCATTTAGTCAGTAGGATCACATTTCAGACCTTTTTTTTTGCCATCTAGCTTCTTTGTAGAGTGTTGCCAACGCAGCTATAGAATGTCAAAAGACTCTCGACAAATAAAAAAACTTCTCAGTTGCATTAAGCTGATATTTCTATTACTGCTATTTGGTACCAGCTAGTAGTTCCCCACTCTCCTTCTAACCCAGCAATAGTAGAAGAACCCATTAAGACTTTCAAATTTGTTTTTAAAGAACTAAAACCGAGTTCCCACCGTTGTCACATGCGACCAAGCTGTATATGATTAAATAAAAAAAAAACAAGTTTTTTGACCTGAAAGTAAGGAGCGACATTAAAACTTAAAACGAATAGAAATTACTTCGTATATGAAAGGGGCTGCTTCCTCATCAAGCCCCGCTCTTTACGCTAAATTTTGACTCTTTCTCTCAACTCTTCTTTTTGAAACAGTAAAAAACTTTAGCGTAAAGAACGGGGCTTGATGAGGAAGCAGTCCCTTTCATATACGAAGTAATTTCTGTTCGTTTTAAGTTTTAATGTCGCTCCTTACTTCCAGTTAAAAAAACTTGTTTTTTTTAATTTCTGAACGTTTTTGAATCAATGCATGTTTTGATTTTGGCTCTCCGCAGAGGAATAATTAAAACGAAACTTGAATATTTATTTTTTTGGCTGAATGGCTTTCTCATAGTTTTGATCGAATGATTTTGAGAAAACAGAGCGAGGGAGGAAGCCTAGTTGCCCGCCGATTTTTTGGTTACTTAAAAAGGCAACTAGAACTTTCAATTTTTTACGAATGTTTTTTATTAGTAAAAGTAATACGTAACTTATAAATTAGCTTATGTAACGAACTTTTGTATTCTCATGTTTTTATTACATATATGAGGGGGTTCACCCCCTCGTCAGTACCTCGCTCTTTACACTTAAATTTTGTCCTAATTCATTAAGAATGACCCCTGAATCACAAAAGCCGTAGAATAAATAGTTGAAATTACTAAAAATACTTTACCGTAAAGAGCGAGGTTTTAGGAGGAGGTGAGCCCCTTATATGCGTAATAATTTCTGTTCGTTTTAAGTTTTAATGCTGCTCCTTACTTCCAGTTGAAAAAAAACTTTTTCATATTTATTTCTTCATTGTTTTTTTTTAAATAATGCTAGAAAATCCAGCGCTCTCTTCATGGAAATTTTCTTCCCCCACGACAAATTCCTCGATGGAAAGTTCCCCCAACACATCCTCCTCTTCTCAGCCCCTCCCCCATCCAAAAATCCCCCTAAAACGTCTGTACACTTCCCAATAACCATTACTATATGTAAGCACTGGTCAAAGTTTGTAACTTGTAGCCCCTCCCACGGGGACTGTGGGGGAGTAAGTCGTTCCCAAAGACATAGTTATAAGGTTTTTCGACTACGCTGAATAAAATGGCTATCTCAGAATTTTGATCCATTGATTTTGGGAAAATAATTAGCGTGGGAGGGGGCCTAGGTGTCCTCCAATTTTTTGGTCACTTAAAAAGGGCACTAGAACGTTTCATTTCCGTTAGAATGAGCCCTCTCGCAACATTCTAGAACCAGTGGGTCGATACGATCACTCTTGAAAAAAACAAACAAATAAACACGTATCCGTGATCTGCCTTCTGGCAAAAAATACAAAATTCCTTTTTGTAGATAGGAGCTTGAAACTTCTGCAATAGGGTTCTCTGATACGCTGAATTTGATGGTGTGATTTTCGTTAAGATTCTACGACTGTTAGGAGGTTTTTCCTTCTATTTTCTAAAATAAGGCAAATTTTCTCATGCTCGTAACTTTTGATGGGTAAAACTAAACTCGATGAAACTTATATATTTACAATCTGCATTAAAATGCGATTCTTTTGATGTAGCTATTGGTATCAAAATTCCATTTTTTAGAGTTTTGGTTACTATTGAGCCGGGTCGCTCCTTACAGTTCGTTACCACGAACTGTTTGAAATTGTATATGCTGTGAGAGCAAATCCCGCAGCATATTCTGACATTGTCTTCAGAATTGATGATCTCAACATTTTAATGAATTTTATGGGTACGATTGGCTATATAATCACGTGTTCTGGCTTAGAAGAGCTGATTTATGAGGCTTGAAATCCATTTGAGGGAATCACAAAGAAAGTGATGGGTGGAAAACCGCATTGTAAAGCCCTTGCTGATCATACCTTAGTTCTTGAGACTATATATCTTCTGTACTGGGAAACTTTTGAAGATTTTTGCATCGAGTCAAGTGATTTATCATGTATTTATATTGTCAATGAAATTCAATGCTTGCTACAAAATTTTAAAATCTTAAAAAAGGATACTTCCACTGATGAGAACATTCAGTGTCTTAAGTAAAAACTTGCCACATCATCTCCTTGGTTGGAAATGTTTGAGAATTCCTGTATATGCTGAAATACCCACAAGTTTTGGAAACTATAAATACGAGATATCCTTAGGGTACTTCCAACATTCTGCAATGGATTGTTTAAACTGAAGAGGCGAAATGCCAAATTAAATTCCATATACCCTAATCATAAGATAGAATCTCCTATTACTTTGGATGGCAGGACAAAGGACGGATTAATAGGGATTACCATGAATGCGCTGGGACTTGTGAAGTGGAATTTAACTCTTCCTTTTTGTGCCTCACTCTCAGCTAAATTCAGCGAGATACTATGTGTTGTACCTCAAAGTGTGTTTGACACCGCTCACCATGAAGATCGCCTTTCTTGTAACAGCACAAAGCATTTGTCAATGTGGAGTGCGTTCTGGAATTTAGGCTCAACCCTTTTCAATGCAGTAATGAAGATGTGCTCAATTTTCTTACTGTTCACTTAGTCGGTAATGAAATTTCTGACAATCTTCTCGATATGCGAGCTATTGGAAATAGAGCACTCGAATTACGGAGATAACGCTGTCTTTAGCGAAGTGAAGGTCATGAGTAATAAGCTGGTCAAATAAAAAAGAAAACCCGGACTTTTGGTGCTGTGAAAAATTTCATCAATGCTAAGCTTCAAACTATCAAAAGGGTATTGGTGAGAGTTAACGTTACTAGCGAAGCAGGGTTTCACCATCTGAAGAATTTTGTTTCATGAGCTTCTCCTTTATATACCTTCTATATTTGAGAAAAGTGCCATTTCTGGGACGATTGAAGTTCGGTCAAGAACCAAGTCAGATCTTCTGGAGTATCTGGAAACGAAAGGTATTTTGACTGAGTGGCCTGTTATCGTGGAGGTTATTAGGGAATCGACTCAATCAAGGGTGGGTGACTCAATGCCGTACCTCAAAAGCCATCGAGAGCTTAGAAACCATTGAGAGCCATGTAAAACAAACGTCTGTACTCATGTGTCTTTTAAAGGTAACTTTAAAGAGCTGCATGTCCTTTTAGATAGATATGACGGTACATTTGGATATAATGACACAGAAGGAAATATGATCTACTTTAAGGACTAGGTGGTTGCCTCGAGCACGAAGATCTCCTCACAAATTTGCAGCAATTCTAGGTAAACACTCAAAATTAAACGATTGGAACTCGATGCTATCGAATTCCAAGGCAAAAGAAAAATTATAACACTTTCATTTAACGAATTTGAAGACTTACTTCGTGTGCAGCAAGCAGCTTTAAGTGCCTGCCTTTCTGAAGGCTTTCAAGATCGGAATAAAATACTGATGTTCAGCAGAAGTGGAAGAACTGATACTGGCTATAAACAGCTTTTGAGTTGTACCAACAAGAGGCAGATACTAGAGTTGTGTTGCACACAGAGTACTTGAAGAGAGTGCCAACTTCATACACTATCGGGCTGTGATATAGCTGGTTATATGTTCTCTAAGGGAAAAAGAGTTTTGGCTAAGGCTATCAAGAAATAAGGATTGCAGGAATGAATTGCTTTACTTGTGGAAGAGATAGAGAGGTGTAGGCTTGATCCTTCTGTACAAGAAAAATTTCTTTAGATTTGTAGGAAAGTCATTGTCGTCTTCTATGGTTAAAAACAAATACCTCCTTACCTCTCCTTATGACTTTTGAATATATTTATACAACCGAAAGCGGAAGCTCAAATATTTGCCGCCATCTGACACTACCTTTGAGTGCTATGCTATACGACCAAAGCCATTGTTTCTAGATCCTCTAGATGTTCCGCTGGATTTTCCAGGATGGCAAGGTTAGGTCACTTGTGTCCAGCCTTAAGGTATTCCAAGATTGTGTGGTCCCTGAGTACTGGTCGTGCAAGCGGTGTACAGAAAATTGCTCGTGTAAGGGAAGTAGACCGCGTGATTTACTTTGTGGCTGTGGTGGGAAATGCTTGAATGCTTGTTTTATGGTGTATAATCAATTTTTCTAGTTCTGTAGTTTTCAGACTTTCTTCTATCTATAATTTAGACTCAGGTGGAGAAATTTGGAATACTGCACTGGTACCTTTTAAAGTTTGTTTGTTAATATGTACATTGTGCGAAATACCTAGCAGTTGCTGTTAGAAGCAGACATGGTATAACTTCCCGTTATTCGTCAAATGGTTGAATATTTGAGCGATTCTTTTTTTGACGAGACAAGAATGAAATTTCGAATTTTAAGGTCATCAGTATTGTGGGGTACTCCTAATAAGTGGTATCGATTACCATAGGCTGCGTGATAGTTGTTGAAAGTTTTATTAAACGTATTTTTAGAGAAAAAAACGTGTTTTTTTTCAAATTTGGTAGATTAGTAACCCCCGGTCGAATATATAACGCCAACATCCTGTAATCAAACCTTCTGCTGCTTACTGATCAGCTACTAGTCACATTTTTTGGCGATTGGCTCCCTGACTATAATATGTTTTTGGTATGCTAAACCAAAATACAATATCAGTTTTTCTGTATCAGCTATAATTTTTGAAACATAGCATTGTCATTCACAATTAAAGTTTAATAATAGTTTTAAATAATGCTTTTATTAGTTTCACACATCTGAAAAATTTCTGCTCCTATCCAAACCTACTGTCATATTTGAATTCAGCTAAATAAATACAAATAAAATCAGCACCAAAAGCCGCGGCAAAAAAAGCACTATTGCCCAGTGAAATCTGAGAAACCCAGAGCAAATAAACAGCAAATACGTACTTGTATACTTGGGTTTCCTGTCTCTATTGAGATTTTTTCTTTGGCACTATCCTGCAAAAACAAGAACAAAACAATTAATAAATAAAACAAACAAAAAATAACTCAAACTCTGTATCAAATGGACAGTAAAACTTGGATAGATAGTTTTTTTCAAAATATTAATTTAAGGACAATAAATAATTCAACTTGCCTAAATGGAGAGACAATCTAGAATAGGAAGACAAGTTCGATTCCCCACGTTGTCACATTTAGAGTTAAATTTAATTAACAAAACTTGTTTTTCAACAGAAAGTAAGGAGCAACATTATACCTTAAGATGAACAAAAATTATTCTATATATGAGGGGGGTACCCCCTCCTCATTACCTCAATCTTCACTCTAAAGTTTTTTAGTACTTTTAAAAAAGCTTCTTATTGTTTTAATTAGCCAATGACTGTTTTTCAGGAGTCGTTCTTGAAGAACTTGGACAAACGGTCAAACTTTAACGTAAAGAGCGAGATACTGAGGGGGGCAACTCCCCTCTGCGTAATAATTTTTGTAAAAATTATTAAACGTTATAATTTCTGCTTGTTTTAAGTTTTAATATCGCTACTTACTTTTAGTTGAAAAAACTCGTTTTTTTATTTAACTTCTGATCTTTTTCATAAATAATACCGGTAAATCCGGCTCCCCCTCCAAGGAAAAATCCTCTGGACAATTCAGTACCGGTGAAAATTTACCATAGACAATTACCATTAACATCTCCCCGTGTAAATATCAGTCGGTAAAGAGGAAGTATGATAAATAAAGGAATTTAGCGCAGAAATTCTGGCAAATTCTCCAAGTGCAAAATTTCCCCTGAAAATTTCAACCCCCTTCCCCCCGAAATGTCCATTCCCATGCAAAATCCCCCAGCAGAAAATGCACCCGTCCCCCCTCCGAAATTATGAGTTTAAATATAAATCGTGTTAGCCGTGAGACGGTGCTGTATTTTAGTCGACAATTCCTTGATAGAGGACAGCAGCTTATGAGAGTATCTTTCGCAGCCGTATTGACATTTTTAAGAAATAAAGAAAGTTGATAATTCTCAACAAATATGATTAAGAGTCTTCAATGAAAAGACATCATTAACTTAAGAAGAAAAGGGACACTATCATACGCGCCAAATCAATCTTGGTAGGATTGGCCCATTACAGCCATCAGAAGTCAGAACCATACTGAGTCGAGTTATAAGGTGTATAAAATCATAGTACAACTGATTTCATTGGTATTCTAATTAAAATCTATTTTTTGTCTGAAACAACGCTGCCCAAGATAGCTAATACGTATTCGAATACAAGTTCGTATTCCTACCAGTGATGATCGCACCTTTTGGGGATATATGGAACCCATCAAAGCAAAATAAGATTAACTGCAGTAAAATATGTGGTACTTATGCATTATACGAGAAAGACTTGAGAATTTGGATCCCGAACATGAAACATTACCCGTTTTTCACCGTGTTAATACGAGACAATTAGCTTCGGCTTGCTCGGAAAATACATTGTAGCTATATTTTAATTAAATATTTAGTTGGTATTTTGGTTAGGTTAGTTTAGGTTACATATTTAACATAACGCGCTCTGGGCCCCCCTTCCATAATTTTTTGTTGTAGTTTTCATGATTTTGTTAATAAAGTATATTTTCATCATATTTTGTTTTATTTCATTAGCATTAACCAAACTTCACTTCTCGAGTGTTTCTCGTATAATACATAAGTACCAAATATGGGAAAACTTGTGCATAAGGTCGGGATTTTTTTTAGTTGGGTTCGAGGTAAGAGACTACGCACTGGCGTCCATTCCGGACATCTTTCCTCATACAATCAAAACAGGTAACCATAGAATTAAAAGTTATGACGCTCCAGATTCGCTATTGTTTTTGAAAAACTGAACTTGTGCTTGTACTTGTGTATGCTCACACAAAAACACGAATAACTAATCATTCGAAATCGGCATGCTTTTCTTAGCTGTATCGTGAAAGAATAGTTTCTCTAGCATATTTTTCTGGGTTTATTCTTTTTCATTCTTCTTGGCGTAGCTAGGCAAAATTAGCGACAAATATGATTATCTTTTTTCTTCTAAAAAGTTCAGAAAAGGGTCCCATACTCTGTCGGGCATAATGGTCCATTTACCGTGAAGCAAAAATTCTCTCCAAATAATTGCATTTTAAAATAATGATAGTGCTACCAATTTATACATTATGAATTGTGCTCAAGTACAGTCAAATTACATGTTTTAACATCAACATTTAAAATGAAGATTCTGTCACTAGTAAGTATGGCCAAGACTACATAATATGTATAAAAATCTTGTTTTTCCGGTCAAGATTTTTCAAAGTCAAAAGCAGACGATAGCTGAGGTAGCCAATGACCAAAAATGGATAAAGCACATGCTGGCAGAGAATGGGCGTGCACCTAAAACACATATTATTCCTTTAGAGGATAAATGTAATATCTTGTTGATGTGTTCCTAATTACAACTAGGGTTGCATCTAACTACCTCCAACGACTCTGACGTCTAACCCGGCTTATTAGTTATTTAGCAGTTTAGCACGTGTGGTCCTTAACTGATACAATTTTAAATAGACGAGTGTAGCATTGACAATGTAGGTGAGTTGAAAAACTGAATGAGCAACTTGAACTGGGAGAGAGTCTATGAATGAAGCTGAAATAAAAAATGTAACAGACTTCAATAAGCAAGCCAACAACTCCATCGGTTCAGTTGGATTAGCTCAAACTTAACACACGAAAAAAAAAGAATTCAAGGTGTTACTTTATTATATAAAAATTATAACAACAAAGTATATTCTCTATTTTTGAATGGTGGTGGCAACGATTATAATTCAGCCTTTACTGTACCAAATGCCAAAAATATGGCAAAGTATGTCCTGCAATATGTAAGTTACAATATAAATAAATGTTTTACAGAAATAAGGATATAACATATTTTGACCGTAATTAAGAGGAGCATAATTTGCCACAAGGCGGGGGAGAGCTGCCCACCAGAACCCAGTTGCCCCCCCCCAGTTAAAATTTATTTTCTTGGAAAATCTTGTCAAAACTAAAATATGCCTGCATAATTCAAGCATCCACAGAAACGGGTCAGTTTTCTTTAGTATATCTTTGCCTTTATGGTACTATATTGCTCAGCTTTCAGTTTTCACTATCATTTTCACTTGATTTGGAAAAATTGGCTCCAATTTTGCCACCCACCCCCAGGGTTTTGACGAAATTATGCCACTAGAAGTTAATCTATGCTTCTTAATTACACCATTATTAAATGCTTGGCTCAGGACTTTCTTGCTTTCTTCGGTTCAGAAAACCAATCAATGTTCACTCCAGTACAAACACTATCACTATTACTGCAAATATATGGAGAAAGATGAAAACCTTTCTTTGAGCATTTCCATAATAGCTCAGATACCCGTATTATTCTCTAATATATCATATAGGCTGTTATTTTAGAAAACGGGTTTCAAAAAGGCTAATGAGTGACCTGAAACAAAATGATTCCTCCAAAGTTTAAACTTTCAATCAATTCTATAACATACTAACCACATTTCCACAACAATTACTCACTTGTTACTGTAGCTTGATATGACTATTAAGACACTTTGAATTGCATAGTATATTGAATTACACAATAAACTAGTTTCTTCATATTCTGCAGTGTCAATTGTTTCATTAACAGTGTAAAAAGATTATCACCTCATCCTCAATGGTCATGTTAATGGTTAAATTTTGTGGCAAATTGAGGCAATTAAACAATGCCCATGGCACCAAAGGCAGGCTTTACACTCGCTGTGAATACTGCATATTTGGAATTTACAAGCAAAAAGAGGTAGCTTTGTTTTAATTAGATACAAAAAAATGAAATTGAAGAATGACTGTGCCTCAGGTCAGGACCAAAATTTTGGTTTTAGAGCACAAAGAGGCAGAAATCGCCACTTCTGTGGTATGACACGAAACTTGGAGACAATGTGCATACATTGCCAATAATTCCAAAACTTCCATTAAAACTATCCAAATTTTCATTTTGCGGCAAAGGAGCAGAAATCAGAACTTCCGTGTGGTAAGATCTCTTAGTAACTTAAAATGAGCACTAGGTTCAGTCTGAGTAACCCCTCTTCTAATATTATATGACTATTATTTCGATATGATTACCTTTGGCAAAAAATTCAAACAATATACACGAATCTGTTATCAAATTTGTCAAAAAACAACAATAAAATTTTGCGTTTTTACACACAGGAGCTCCAAACCTCTGTAATAGGGCTTCTAACATGCTGAAAATGATACTACAATATTCCGTCCCAGAATTTTACTTTTGTCCACTGATTTGAGTACTTATCTGATTCAAAAATTAGATTATACCAGATTTCTTTTACAATGTCTTGTGTTTTTATCATTTTACTTTTTGGCATTTACCCTAGCATAGAAAACAACGCTACCATTATAAAGTCTTATTCTTCAAATAAACATAAAAAGTACGCCTGATTATTGTAAAAATTGCCATTATAGATAGTATATCCCACAAAATAAGGTGTCACAAAAATACTGGTAAGCAAGTTGAAATAAAATCAGTCCCCATAAATTTGTAGGTTTACTATTATTAACTTTTCTAATTAGTCCCTGTTCTCAAAGGGTTAGGAAACAGGTATTAAACAAATGCTATCACCTTAAACCAAGCCTTTAAACTCCTCATGTTAGAACAAGTCCAGAGCCGGAAATAGAAGAAATATAACAATCCCAAGGTAAACTGTCAACATTATAGCGCAAAGCAGCAAAATTTTGTAAAGTCACAATTATGACAAAACGAATTAACTTCCGCATGAAGTGTTTGCATATTATTTATCGCAGTTGTGTTTGCTCCATCACGTACAAAGGATGAATTCTACCAAGTTTTCAAACTGGCGTTTTCAGAAAAATCAATGGTTCTCACCTTAGCGATTCTTATTTAACACATTCGTGGGAGATCTTTCTCGTCAGTAGCTACATGAGTAAAATGACCTTGTGCTTGCATTGGGTCTAGCCCAGAGGCTGTTAATCCAAATTATAGAGGAAGATTTTCTTCAATCACTTATTACCTTACATAACCTGCTTAAAGCTCTAATAAGGATGCATTTGAGGGGCCATACCCTATACACTGTGACTGAAGGACCCTAGAAAGTATTATGAAGGGCACTTGGACCAATGCCAACACAATAGGATATACCGGTTTTCATGATTTTCTACCTTCTGACCTATCTCGTAAACTTCTGGGCATACATGATGGTCCCGTTTATAGTCCTAGCATAAGGGGCAGATCCAAGGGGTAGTTTTAGGGGCATGTGCCCGTTCCGAGATAGCTGGAAGTTGTACTAATTACAGGTGTTTTGCTAGTACATTGCCCAAACATTAATTCTGTATCTGACCCTCCGTTCATCTATTTTTACCCCGTAACCGTGGTGTCTCATGCAAGCAATAGAAAAAGATCACAGACGCAAAATAGTTTTTTTTTTTTTCCCACTGCAGCAAAGCAGACGTGTAATTGTTTCTGTTACTATAAATTTTAGTTAATGATACTGATTGATCCACATCATATTTACCCACCCCAATTCTTTTTTCAAACGAATACGGTAGCTATCTAATGACTGCAACAACTAGAATTCAATTTGGTCAAATTATAGATCAGACGTTACTTTGGTTTTAGACTATAAGAATTATACATTTGAGAGGGTCATCAAGAGAGTAAAGAATATTTTTGGTGGAAAACAAATGCATATGTAGAAGGCAAAGCTTAAATGCTGCCCAGCTGATGAATCAACGGCTATTACGATTTAAATGCGGTATGTTACTAAACGAAAATTTACAGGAATGTGAATAAAGAACAAAACAGTTTGACTCTGAATAGCTAGCTACCTGGCTTCTGAACAGAGGTTTCGTATGTCTTCCATTGGGCAGAGCCAAACACTGAAAGCAGCTTCATTTTCGAGGAGGAATTCTTTAAAGCCGGTTAACGAGGCATAGGGTGGTTATAATCTCCTTTTATTCCTCTAACAAAAACAATCATTAACCTCTAGACATCCTGATATGCATTAGATATTAGAAAACACAGTAGCCCAGCCGATACAGCGAGCTTAATTTAAGGGGTAGGGGGTGACGCATAAATTTCAATTCGCAACAAATGTCAGGAAATACTTTCGAATTGTCACACCACACTAACTGACTTATTACAACCTGATCTCGTCATCGAAATGCAGACCTCTTACGATGGTTTCAGCTTAGGGGATGGATGGAAATATTTCCGTTGAAACAGTTCACATGAGGCACAGTGTTGCAAGATGTCTGATTTGAAGCTGCGCCGCCATAAAATTGAATATGCACCGAAAGACCCATTTTTCTAGTGAAAATGGTCCGAATGAAGGATTTTTCTCGAAAAAATGCGCCGATTTGTATAAACTAATTATCAAACGACTCAAAAAAGCTCAAAATGATGCAAATGTGCTCATCTGGCCACTCTGATGAGACAGATTCAACTGTTTAAAGGAATCGTGTGATAATTTGAGTAAAAAGTAGTAAAAACATTGCTATGGCGTAATCAGCTCCTCGTATCCATGGAGTAATGAGCTTATACGAAACTGTCTTTTGGAAATGAGCATATTATATTCCTAGAAACTCTATCAAGGCTATTGTTGGAGTTAATTGCAAAGGCATATTTACTGCATGTAAGACAAGAGACATTTTTGCTGCAGTACCTCCATTTAAAACACAAACACAAGAAGAATTCGCCTCTGTCTTTGCACGACTGTTTATTTTTAACTTTAAAGTTTATTAATTTTCCTCTCCATCTTTCGTGCGATCTCCTCTCCGTTCTTTTGTGCCAAGATTAACAAAGATGAACAAACGTTCTTTTGTGATAAACTGAACAAAACAACAAAATTGCCACCCCTATATTTGGGAAATAGTTTCACATTCCTATATTTTCGTCATTTGACACCAGTGTTTCTTACACACCTAGCTTGAGTGTTAACTAATTACAAAGTTGTCAATTAATGAGCGTCAATTAATGGGGAAAATCTTGAACACACAGGAATTTCTTTTTGGACAGCTTGACCTCTAGGTATTGTAAAGTTAATTTAATAAGGCAAGGAATACTGATTTTCGGAATTCAAATGATTTTTGCGCATGAGCAATTTTTGTTTGACATAATCAAGGACTTCAGTGAAAGTTTAGCCGTTCCAAAGAGAAGTGGTACAAGTATCAATTCAATTAAACATGGTCAGTAATTCCACATAATAGGTAATTACATTAAATATCTCTGCAGTTTTTGTCTTTCTTTTTTTTTAAGGGAAAACACGTTTTTTGTCTTCTGCTTGTTTAAGCCTTTCTGCCAGAAATAAAAACTAGATAATTAAAAGACTTGTTTTATTTTTACTTGAGCATAAAAAATTGCACTCGGAATTTAAATTTTTCTACAGCGGGATTTTCCCACAGTTGAAGTCAAACGCCTCTTCCAAAACACATCCACTGTTTATCATAACGTGACTTTTTTTAGTAGGTGATCTGATTTTGCTAATCATGCACCTTCATTACAATTTCGGAAAAAAAAAACTAGCAATAAACGAGTAGTATAATTTGATTTCCCACCTCTGTTTTCAGATACAACGGTTACTGCCATAACAATAGGTCCAACCCAATGGGACCATATTTAGCCCTTGGCTCCCGAAAACATGGCAGATCTTACTGTTTCTTTTTTTTCAAATTGACATTATTTTTCATTGTGAATCAACTGTTGATGAGAAATAAGTACAAAAGATAAAGCAAACCAATAGAAAAGGGAAGTTTTACATACAGCTTAAGGCAAAATCTGACTTCTTTAGGGGCGGAAAGGGGGGCTAGGACACAATTATGATGGTAATGACCATTACCTGCGAGTGAGCTATGCTAAACTAGCCCCGCTGAAGTATTCTTACAATCGGCAAATTTTGGCGAGGATGTACAGAGCAGTGGCATTACCACATGTCCTTTACCTTTCCCCGCTTTGGGGATGGTACACAGAAACAGAGAGACTAAAAGTTAGGTCCGCGTTTTGTAGATATTTGAAGTTTTTGATTCGCATACCGCTATTCCAGAGAAACTCATTTCTTTTGAATAAGTATCGAATTCCAGATCCCCGTGAAGCTGTGGCAGAACAGGAAACTAATGCTAGAAAAGGTGCCCTTGAGCACCTTTATGATTTCCTGCCGTTACACGTCATATACGAGCTATGAATGTATATAGTGAATGGAATCTTATTGTTTAATCTTGAAGTATTGTTTTTCGCCTTTTTCTTTTTTCTTTTTATTTTTTTTTTCTTTATACTCCACCATGTTGTTGTTCTGATGGTGGGCTAAAGTAAACTATCTATCTATCTATATTTGGAACCATGTTAACTGGGGAGTAGAGTGGTACTGCTCTTCTATCTTTATTTTAGATTAAAGAATCAGAAAAACTCCGAATGACATTTGAAATTGACTTACTTGTTGTTCCGATAGGTCACAAAGTACCCCCTCCACCAGTAAGGGGAAATGGATGTGTCCAACGTTTTCGGGAGAAAATAACAGCTTTGAAAAGACCTACTTTTAGTAATTTTAGTACATCATACAATTTGACCCACATCCCCCCCCTTGGTTCTGCAAATGGCCTAATTTTGTAACACTAGATAGACTTTTCCAGTAAATATTTTTTTTAACCTCGCCACCACCACCATTTCTTCTGGAGAAAACATTATAAACTAATGCAGAATTACAATGTTTTCAAAGTGGATCTGTGTACCGTCACAGCTCGTGGTGATGAACTTTAAGTAAGGAGCGAATCGGCCTAATAGTAAAAGAAACTATAAAACCAAAGAATTTTTATAGCAATTGATACATCATAAGAACTCGTTTACTATACTGCTTCCAAATACATATCAAATTCATTGTGTTTAATGTTATCTATCAAAAGCTACAAGCCTGAGCAAATTTGCCTGATTCTCAAAAAGGAGAGGAAACCCCCCAAAAATCCAGTTGTCTAAATAAGTGACACCATCAGATTCAGCATATCTGAGAGCTCTAATGTAGGGGTTTTAAGCTCTTATATATATACAAATGTAGAATTGTGTATTTTGCCAAAATAAGGATTACGGATGCATGTTTGTTTGTTTTTGATTATTTTTCTTTGATGGATGATTGCATTGAACCAATGGTCCTAGAAAAGAGGGAGACAGCTCGTTCAGACAGAAACCAAAAGTTCTAGTCCACTTCTTAAGTGATCTTAATAACTGAAGGAGAACTAGCCACCATATCGCGACACTTTTACCCCTCAAAGGCAGTCAACAAAAATTTTGAGATAGCCATCCCCACAGCCACCGTAAAAAGATCCCCACAGCCACCGGGAAAAGGGCTGTAATTTAGGCAATTTTACCATTGTTCGAATACGGTATTTACTGCTGAGAAATATGGGGGGGGGTGAATTTTCAGCGAGGAGGGGAATAATTTTTCGGGTCAATCACTTTAGGGTCAATTAAGGACCGTAAGTTGGATTTGCGAGTGAAACGATTAAAATATTTGGAAGGAGCATTAAAAAGGCATCACGTCGCGTGCTAATCTGCAATCCGGCGTATTCATCCTCGTGGAAAATTCACCCCGCAAATGTACCCCCACGAAAAGTTTACACATGCAAATTCCCCTCAAATGTAAGACTAACAGTCAAAGGGAAACTAAGACAAATAAAGATAGCGAAAAAAGAAAGGATTCTGGAGTATCCTAGCCATATTCCAAAATAAAGGTGAATATATGGTGTAGAATCAGACAGCTCGTGGTAAGGAGTTGTAAGTAGGGAGTGACTCGGGCCAATAATAAAGCAAAATCCTAAAACAAAGAATTTTTATACCAACTATTCCATAAAAAAAAATGGCTTCTTATACTGATTCTAAATTCAAAAGTTAATGAAGTCGAATGTTACACACCAAACTCTACACGCCTGATAAAATTTGCTCGATTTTCAAAAAAAGGGGAGAAACATCCGAAATGGGAAGTCATCTAAATGAAAATAACACCGTTAGATTCAGAATACTATATAGCCTTGATGTGGAGGTTTGAGCTCCTATCAATACAAATGTGGAATTTTGTTTTTTTCCATAAGAAATAAAACGGATGCGTATTTAGTTGTTGGTTGTGCATATGTGTTTTTTAGGGGGTATTTTATCAAACAGATGGGCCTAGTTGATCAGGAGAGGGCTCATTCAAACGGAAATTATCAGCTCAATAGCCCTTTCAAAGTGACCAAAACATTGTGCCACCAGAAAGTGGTGTTTCTGCTAGTTTGCAGCATGAAACTACGATTTTGTCCCATGGATGACCTTAGGTAGGCTACTATCGACTAAAAACTGAGATATCCATATGTATTCAAGAGTGTCAAAAATAATATACTAAGCTTCTCAGTTGCGGAGGAAGTAACGCCGCAAGGTTTTGCATTAGCCCTGAAAAGGCACGTATTCTATATAGTTAATAGTTGAATAGTTAATATTAATGTTAATACTAATTAATACAATTAATGTTAATACTAGTTAATACGTGGAATAGTTAATACTAATAGCCTATTGGCAGTTATTTCAACGCTTTATATAACTAAGATAATTTACTTCGTTTTTCATGAGATTCTCTTTAGTGACATGTAAATGTCCATGAGCTGTTATGAAGGACGGGTTGTGGTTCATTGTGCAGGTGGAGGAGGAAGGAGGTACAAGATGCCTAAAAGTACATTCCAAACTCAAATTTTCTAGCTTTCCATGAGCTTCCAGATAAATATAAGAAAGTTTAAGGGAGGGATAGGATTAAATCTCTCTCTTCATTTAAATTTCTCTTCATTTAGACTAAGTCCAAATAAGGGGGCCCCTGGGTGATACCTCCCTTCCAATTGAAGAATATGTTACTGACCTTTATTCTAATGTTTCATTTAACTAAATTAGTTTGCTTCATTTCGTAAAATCATATACAATGATGAGCAAGGGCGCATGAACTGGTGCGAAAGAGAGGCGGTGGGTCATTTTGTAGGCAATGGAAGGACGTTTACTTCAGAACTTGTTTTAACGTCAAAATATTCCAACTCTCATCGAGGCTTTAAATAAATATAGAATGAGTTCTGGGAAATGGATAGGGGTGGGTAGAAATTGATATGTAGTACCTCTTGATTCAACGGATTTTTTGAGTCTAAACCAATTTTTTATGGTGGTGAGGGATGGGGTATAACGCCCCTCCTTGCGAAAATTCTATACTAAGTGGAATAATACATTATATTCACGTGCTTACCGGCACAGAGGTGGAAAAGGTGAGGCAGGACAATATGAGCCTTGCCAGAAAATTACTTGGGAGGAGGGCAGGTGTAGCAAATACAGCCAGAAGTTTAATTCTTAGCGATTTGAATCCCCTTAAAGGTACTTCAGTCAGGAAAACCTTCTGACGTACGTCTAGTGGACGACAACTAATGATTTTTGTGAACAAGGTAAGATGAACTTTGAAAAATTTCTATACATAAATTATTGCTTCATTACTTGGAATAAAAAGGTTCAGTCAATTTTAAATTTGCGTGGTTTGGACTTGGGGCTTGACTGAATTTTGATTAAATTAAATAAAAATAAATACATCCCTTATAGGTGCTTCAGAGGGGGAGAGCTTTTTATATACACCTAGTGGACGAATTCTCGGTCGCAAGGGGTCAAGTGGTATAATGTACTGTAGTTGTTGGTACCACACCAAGTTCACGGGAAGTAACTATTTGTACTCTTAGTCCTACTCTGTTATCTCTGTGTACCTCCATCGAAGGGCGATCTTCTACAATTAACACTAAATTAATGCTTCATTTTTTTGTAACTTTATCTTATCCTGCTATGACAACTCAGTCCCCAAAACACTAAAACAGACATTAAGAAATAAAAATACAAAATTCAATATTATAGGATATTCTACATAATATAATCTCCGTATGTTTTGGAATAGAGGTTGCTTAAAATATTCCGAAATCCCCTCTTTTTTCATTGTTTTTATGTCATACTTTCCCTTTGGCTACTCAATTTTGGACGTAAAGGGAATTTTTCTGAGGGAAATTGTTCGTGGGAAGGGGATTTCCAGGAGAATTTTCCACGGAGAGATTTCTCAGGAGTAATACGCCCAGCACCATTCACTTTTTCCCTTCGTAAGTAATGGAATCGTCTCCAAGTTTACCACGTAGGTAAACTACTAACTACTACTACTAATAACTCACTGCAGCACCAAGCCGCCTGAGGCCAACACAGCTACGCACGCTCCTCCTCCAACCTAATCTATTTAAAGCCTCCCTCTTTACACCCTCCCAGGAAGTTCCCATTTCCTTTAAATCCTTATTTATGACATCCTCCCAACCCAGACAAGGACGACCTGCTTTCCGTGTAGCCCCAGACGGTTGGCCAAAAAGGACAATCTTCGGTAATCTGTCATCCTTCATCCGTAGAACGTGGCCTAGCCATCTCAACCTTAGCTAGGCTCTAGCGGAGTAAGTCCCCCACCAGCAAGGTCTATATCAGTTTTCCGTCGGCCTACAATAAGTCACGCACCTCCTTTAATTCCCATTTCAATAAAGAACACATTTTGTCCCTAATCTCCTAATATCTTTATAACAGGCAATTTTGCAAGTGTGGGCTCACCTCTTTAATGCTCATGCAATCAGGAGGTTTTCCATTAATTTCACGAGTTTTTTCAACAACTTTCCTAACCCTTCCAGTAACCACTGCTCTCCATCGAGAGAAGTCAACACTAACACTTTTATGTATTGTCTTGTTCTGTGTCTCAAATAATTTATTGGCAATTGTCGAAACAGTTGATTCACGCTTGGTAATATTATTCAATTTCTCCGTTAAAGGTACTATATCTGGCTTGGATGCGTTCATTTCTTTACAACTCCGTTCACAATTTTATTTTCCTCTACCAGATTTGAGACTGTTCATGTTTAAGACACAAATTATTACTACTCAGGCGATCTAGTGTTACACCTCTCATTATAAATTCTCGCGGGACTTGATACGGACGGAACTACCCAACAGGTCCACCGATCAACATTCCATTAAAAAATAAAATAAAATAGAAGTTCTTAATAGTTATTATAGAAGAAGCTACAGGTTGTAGATTAGGGTTATAGCTTCGAAAAAATGAAGTCAACCATAGGTATACCGTATACAAAATTTAGAATTTATGCAAAATAGAAGCTAAAAACATGCTTATCTAAGCTCTATTTGTAAGCCACTCGGTTAATCCTGCTTGCGTGGCGTCATAGTAGCATTAAAATGGACCTTTCATGAGTTTTCCTAACCAAAGCTGAGACTGCTAACAGTGATCCAGGGTCACCTTGAGGAGTGGTGCCCCTCGAGGAGACTATAGACTAGCAAAAGATGTATCATTTGCACTGGATACTGGTGAATGGATAATTCTTATGGGTTTCGTTTGCTTTGGTAGGCTTTTTTGGCCAGAAAAACCTGTAGTTATCTATTATGGGTTGCCTCCAAAAGTAGCATAATATTTGTAGGCTTGAATATATAATCGTTCGGAGTTAATAGGCTTGAGATTATCTGTGCAGGATTTTGACTCTTGTTGATAGAAGAGCATCGTTAAGTGTGGAAAGATATGTTTTTGCAAGGTCGGTCCAAGGTTGCACAAAACCTCCGTTCAACTGGAGGTCCGAGGGACTTCAGCACTTCTTTGTAGACTTGAGAATAAATGTTAGTCCCAGTCCTGCACTGGTTCTAGAACCATTGCTTTTCCTGAGGCTATAACAATTTCAATGAATATGGAAGCTGCCAAGATTTGTTTAGGTTGGGAATATATTAAAAATGGAGTGCTAGTCGCTCATTTCGCAACTGAAAAATGTACGGTATAAGTCATAGTAGTATAAGTCCCTGTAGACAAAGCCGGATCCGGGGGGACTGCCCCCCAAGCTTTTTTTTCTGGTGCCCTCTTTCCCTGTTATTTATCTTTTTGCCCTTTTTATAGAATAAATTTGTCAATCTGGTTAATTATTGGCACCTTTGTTACATTGGGCCCATCAAGATTTTGCTCATTGGTGCCCTTGTCACACAGGGCCCTCCAAGATATTGCTCTAGAGCCACCTCTGCCTGTAAAACTGACTGATGGGGATAGTAGTGACTTAAATTAATTTTACTTACAACTAAAAGAATAAATAGAAATATCCTAGGTAGAAATATAGTATTTTTAGAAGGGAAAGTGTGAGCAAAATGAATGAATTTTTAGAGGTTTTACGAGTTCAGGGTGCTAAAATAGGCTTGAAAATTAATGTTAAGAAGACTAAGTCACTAAGATTAGGAATAAGTGAAGATGAACAGGTGACCTTAGGTAACGAAAAGATTGATCAGGTTGGGAGCTTCAGTTACCTTGGTAGTATTATTAGTAAAGATGGTGGGAGCAGTGAAGATGTTAAAAGTAGAATAGCTAAAGCTCAGGGTGTTTTTTCACAGTTAAAAAAAGTTTGGAAGAATAGAAAGATAAGCCTACAAACCAAGATTAGAATATTGGAAGCTACAGTGATGACAGTGGTCAAATATGGCTCTGAAGCATGGACACTCCGAAAAGCAGATGAAAATTTACTAGATGTTTTCCAGAGAAATTGCCTACGGATTGTTCTGGGTACCCGGCTGACTGACCGTATTTCAAACAGTAGGTTGTACGAAAAGTGTGGTTCAATCCCGCTTTCTGGGGCTATAATGAAAGAAAGGTTGAGATGGCTAGGCCACGTTCTACGGATGAAGGATGACAGATTACCGAAGATTGTCCTTTTTGGCCAACCGTCTGGGGCTACACGGAAAGCAGGTCGTCCTTGTCTGGGTTGGGAGGATGTCATAAATAAGGATTTAAAGGAAATGGGAACTTCCTGGGAGGGTGTAAAGAGGGAGGCTTTAAATAGATTAGGTTGGAGGAGGAGCGTGCGTAGCTGTGTTGGCCTCAGGCGGCTTGGTGCTGCAGTGAGTTATTAGTAGTAGTAGTAGTAGATTTCAATGCCAAGGTCAGTAGCACCAGGGATAGATTATATCCTAACCTAGATAAATTTGGTGCAGGAAAAGAAAAGAGTAATGGTTACAGATTGCACCAATGTTGCAGGCATAACAAGGCGATTATAATTAATTTAGATAACCTTACAGATAACCTTAGTGATTACTTTACTTTAAACCGAAGACTAGCCGCATTGATATAAGATACTAGGTGTACTGTTACCCGCCTGCCCCCGTGCGTGCTAGTCTAATCTGCTTGCGAGATGTCCATGCCTTTGCTTTGTTTATAGTTTGCTTTTGCCTTGCTTTGCTTATTGTGTTATATATTATTGGTGCTTGGATCTAACTAAAATAATTATTCCAATTTCCATGGTATCAGAAGCGAGATCAGAAGTAAGAAATCTGAGATGGATGTCCGACAACCTTCGATCAACTGGGATGCAGATAATTTGGACAAAGAATGGACAAAATTTGAAAACCACGCAAAACTAATGTTTGATGGACCCTTTGCTGGAAAAGTAGAAAAGGTCCAATGTCCATATCTCCTTATCTGGGTTGCAGATAGAGGACGTGAACTTTTCAAGATATTTGATATTACAGAGACGGACAAAGAAAAAGTTATTCCATACCTTAAAAGTTTCGAGATTATGCTGCACCAAAACGAAACCAAGTCTTCTTACGGTGTTTCAGAAAAGAGACCGATTGGATACAGAAAATGTGGATAAATTCATAACTTAACTTAAGATTCCTGTCAAAACCAGCGGCTACAATAACGTGAGTGAGATGATCCGTGACAAGATTGGCAAGAAAGCAATAACTCGCGACAAGCTTTTGGCAGAAGGAGATGGACTGACACTTGAAAGGGCCATAAAAATCTGCCATACCTATGAAACGACCCAAGCACAACTGAAAATGTTTGAAGAGAAACAAGAAATAAAGCAAGAGTTAGATGCTGTATCAAGAAACTGGAAGAGGTTTGCTACTAAGACTCCAGAGTGCTACTTCTGTGGTGGACAATATACAAGAAACCATGTATTCCCTGCAAAAGGAAAAAACTTGCTCGAAGTGTAAGAAAATCAACCATTTTGCCAGAGTTTGCAAGACCAAGGCAGTTAATTTCGTGGAAGATCTGCATAGTGAGCATTCAACCAGTGGAGAGCCCCCAGGCAACTCAAACTCAGGTGAAGAGTCAGACCTCTACCCGTGTTCAGTTAACCGGAATGACAGTAAGTATGAAGCCTATGCAAGTTTATGTATCAATGAACAGATCAAAAAAGACTTCAAAGTTGAAACTGGTGCAAAAGCAAACCAAATCCTTCAGCATAACCTAGAGATACTATGCCCAAAGCCCACAATACAGACAACCAACCATAGACTCACCAGCTACTGTGGTTCCCAGATACTCTCCCTAGAGACATCTCGCATGCAGGTATAGGGACATGCAAACTGCAGAACAGGTACAAAAACGGGCACAGCAAGCCCCAACTATTCTATGTAGTTGCATCCGAGCTACCCGTATTGGGCTAAAATCAGTTTTGCATATTAGTTGATGATCTTCTCATCTATGGCAGAACTCGGAAAGAGCATGATGAAAGGCTAAAAGAAGTCCTTCTGCGGGCCCAAAAATTGGGCATAAAATTCAACAAAATTAAATGCCAGTTTGGAATGGAAAAAGTAAGCTAATTTGGCCACGAGATTAGCAAAGACGGCATAAAACCGGATGCTGAAAAGCTACGAGCCATTAACGAGATCCAACAACAAACCTCTAATAGACTTACTAAAGGAAGAATCCTTCATCCTCCAGAATAATAACCATTGTGAGCGTATCAAGGATATCAAGGAATACATCGTGTCTGGATCAGCATTCTTCGACCATAGCTGCAGAACTATTGAACATAAAGTAGATGCCTCAAATACAGCCTAGGAGCAGAGATCTCGGCCAATACCAATATATTCGGATATGCATCAAGAGTCCTGAACAAAACAGAGCAAAATTACTCCCATTTGGAGAAAGAGCTTTACGCGATAGTTTACAAATGTAAGCACTTCCACCACTTCATATATTCTTATGTTAGACTGAAGATACTGTCACGTGTTTTTGGAAATATCCCTGTCAGGTCAGGCGTTCGCTAACCTGGAGTTTTATCCCCATTTTTTTTTAAATGTGCTTTAATCATGTGTTAACTAATATCAAATCTACCTGTTTTCTAAACTACACCAATATCTCCTACGTTGCTTACGCGGATGATACATTGTTGATTAGCAGAACTAGATCAAGCCTGGTCCACTCAGTTGACCTTGTTTCTCGTCATTTTTCTAATATCAGATTAACCCTGAATGTTGATAAATGGGAGTACCTGTCATTCAACGTAAAATCACCAGCAACAGTTTTTCCACTGCCATGTGGATCTTATTCAATTCGATGTGTGAATCTTATTAAGTGGCTTGGTATTCATATTTGCAGTACACTCTCTGGGCCCCGTGTAAAAGCTCTTGCCAACATTAAACAAAAACTTCAGATGGGCTACGGGAAAGTCGTCACTAATTGTGGTCGTAACTCACGTCGAGCACTCGCCCATCTTTATAGTACATTTTGTGACCCCTTCGTTTTATTTATATCTGTCATTTATCCTCTGCTCCAGAAGAAGCAACTAAAATCAATTCAAGTGATACACTTTCGGTACCTAAAGTACCTGCTTTATTTGCCTCGTTCTTACCGTTACCATGCCATTTTTAGTCAATACGGTGCAACGGATATTACTGAGTCCTTTGAAAGATTAAATACTGTTTTAATTGATAATGCTGTTCTTCTTAAGATTGTTTCCACCCGTTAATTAGATTGTTTTGCCGTTAGTGATTGTGTATTATATCTGTGTATTTTGAAGTTTCTTTATGTTTCCTTTTTCCTATTACTCCACTTGTGTTTATTGTTTTGCAGCGGATTAATAATAAATTATCATTATTATATGGCAGAAAAATATTTAACAACTGACCATCGTCTGTTAGAAACTATCCTCTCAAAGCCACTACACAGCGCCCCTTCTAGGATAAAGAGACTAATGATCCAAATTCAGCCTTACGACCTCACTGTCCACCACCTACCTGGCTCCAATATCCCATTACCTGACGCTATGTCCTTGCTCCACCTCCCTGACACGGACGAGACGCTGCATGCAGACACGAAGCATTTGTGCACACCGTAGCAAACCGTCTGCCTGTCAGCCACGCCAAACTTCAGGAAATCAAAGACAAGAGCAAATCAGACATACAGTTAAAACAGCTCGAATCTACCCTCAAGGAAGGTTGGCCATCTTTACGAAACCGACGCCATTCCGACATCAGCTCATACTAGAAAATTCAGCAAGAGCTATCAGCTTTTGATGGAATGCTATTCAAAGGTCCCAGAATCATCATACCAGCGTTCCTCCAGAACAATATCTTGGAACAGCTTCACGCCGCCCACCTCGGCATAGAAAAAGACTAAACAAAGAGCCCAGATGCTCGTTTATCGGCCTGGCATCAACGCTAACATCAAGAAATTTATCAAGAAATGCGGAACCTGTGCTAAACTTCATTCAAACAACCCAAAAGAACCACTGTTAAGTTCCGCCATTCACGTTTTACCATGGCAGCAAGTAGGGATTTACCTGTTCGAGTGGAACAAGTAGCAATAAGAAGATAAGATAAGATAATATTTATTTTCAAAAGGCTATCACAAGCTCTATAGAGCCAAATTCGCTTTATATGTCAGTAAAAGCTAAGAAAAAAAATTCAAAACAGTACATTAAGTCAATCACTTAAAATTAAAAGGAATTAAAAAGCAAAATCATCAAAGATAAAGGGAAAATCAGTAAACTTAACAATTAAATTACAAAAGCATTGTAGTAAATAAAAAAAGAATAAAAACGGCAATAGAGGAAAAGGGGAATTTGGCAAGTACATAATCACGAATTATTATTAAGGTGTTCCAGAATAAAGGGTATAAAACTTTTGCGAAACCTTTCTGTAACAGCATGGATCGGAGAGTAAATTGGGATAGCTAAGGAGGCTGACCGGGGGAGTCGGAGTCTAATGGGATTGTGAAAATCAGGGAGTAAGTCCTCAGTACAGGGATTGGAAATGACTGATTTAGCGAAAAGCAGGCAAATTTTTTCCCTCCTTTCTTTTAAGGTGGTAATGCGCGCAGCTTTAAGGAGGAAGGAGTATGGAATTTTGCCTTCTTTGTAAATGATCCTGAGCTTTTGGACCGACTCGATTTTGTCACTAAGTTCATTTGAAAGTTGCGAATGCCAGACCGGACATGCATATTCCAATAACGGCCTGATAAAGGATAAGTAAACACGGATGGAATGTACCTTAGGACAATTAAATTTGTTTAGTAGCTTAAAAATGGATAGTGAAACATTTACTTGTTTAACAATGTTGGAAACATGTGTGTCCCACTTAAGATCATTAGAAATTGTGACACCAAGAAGCTTAACATATTTCACTAGCATTTCGCTTGGGATTGGATCGTAAAAAGCAGGAGTAGATTTCAAGAAGTTGATTGTCATTATCTGTGATTTGGTGGGATTTACTGTCATATTTAGATTCTTAGATTCATCCGAACATTGGGTTAGGATTTCAACGGGGTCACTTTTAATATTCCTATGGCATACTTCAAGGATCGACAAGTCATCCACATATTTCCATCTTTGGGGGAATTCCTTGCCAATAAAGCAATACTTGATCACTGTGGACTACCATAGCCAGAGTATTTTGAAGTAAACAAGCTGTTACACGTAACTTCGGGAATTGTCATTGGGAAACTAAAACCACACTTTGCTCGCCACAGAATACCGCAATTGACAATATCTGACAATGGTCTTCAGCTACCGTCACAAAAAATGAAACTCTTCATTGAATCCAGGGGAATTCAATACAAGACGTCAGGTCAAACGGTTTAGTAGAGAAAACAGTACAAACCTACAAGAGAATCATGTCAAAATCGCTTGAAAGCGGAACAGATCCACTCATTGGATTTTTAGAATATTGAAACACCCCTGTTGACGGTTTGGCTTCACCCTAACAACTTTTTATGAGTCAACAACCTAGATCGGTCCTACCGTGCACCAACCAACATCTTAAGCAAAAACAATGTCCCAGAAGGTATTCATGGAAGGCCGGACGAAACAGCAGCTGCACCAGAAATCATACTACAACAAAAGAACGAAAGTACTGCCAAAATTACACGTGGGAGACAAAGCATACATGCAAGAACGAAAAGATGATAACTGGGCCAAGGCAGAAATTGTCTCTTACAATGAGAAACCCTGATCATACATGGTCAGGACAGCAACAGGGTCCCTACTGAGAAGAAACCGCATCCACGTTTCGTAACGCTCCACAAAAGAACCAGGGCCTCGACTGGACTCAACCTTACCAGAAACATCATCTACCCTTCTCCACCAAAACGTTAAGGAAGAGCAACAAACTGATCGAGATTGCAGTGAAAGATCGGAAACAGAAGCCACCCCGCCAGGGTTTGGCTCTGCATCCAAACCGCGCTCTCTAGCTGAAGCCATGACGCCGTTAAGTCGAGGCCGCCGCCACTCAGAAGCAACTGCTCCCCATCAAACGCCGCCATATCACACTCCCAATACACCTCAGACCAGTCTGCAACTGCGGTCTGACACATCTGCCACGAGCCCTCAGCGAACGTGTTACGATAGACCTTTAAAGCCTGTGAGAAGAATGAACTTATGAGTGACTCGATCCGGACCGGACAGACAGCCACTATAAAAGCCTAGGCATGAAGAAGGGAGATGTCCATGCCTTTGCTTTGTTTATTGTTTGCTTTTGCCTTACTTTTCTTCTTGTGTTTTATATTATAGGTGCTTGGGTCTGAATCAAAGAATTATTCCAAATTCTGCACTAGGATACATAGGAGTGCTGTTATTGATGTTAAAAGTAAATATTACTATCTAGTAGTGTCTAGGGTTAATTTAAAGCTGAAATTTAGGAAGGGTAACTACCTTCCGGCAAGTTAAGATGTTGGTAGACTCCAGGATGAGAATTTGAGAGAAACTAGAAGGGGGGGGGGTCTGTACAAGAATTATTTAGGTGATATATCATATGAAAATGAGAGGAATGTAAAGAAACTGAAGAAAAAATTAAAACGTGAATTTAGGAGATAGGATGTAGAGGCCATGGATAAAATTGCCGAAGATCTATAAGATGCAGCCAGATGGCACAATAGTAAAATATGGCATTGACATGTTAATAAATTAAGAAGGAATAGTGAATGTGGAATTGTCCCAGTTAAAGATAGGAAGGGACCAGAAGCAGTGAGAAGCAACGAGTTAAAGAGATATGGGCAGAACATTTTGAGAATGTGCCAAACCATGATCAAGTCACAGGAAAAGACATATAAAAGAAAAAAAAGATTGTGACACTTTGGATGAGGAGGAAGATTTATTTTGTGAGGAAGAAATAGCACCAGTACTAAAGGGACCAACAAATAATAAGGCCCCAGGTGCTGATAGTGGGATAAAAAAAATTTATAAATTATGAGTGAGCACTTGATTCAGCTGAGAGCTTTAGCAAAGGTCCTCTCTTTGTGTGGTATTACTTTAAAAAAAAACTTTTGGAAAAAATAAGGGTTTCAGATAAAAGCAGAGAGCCATCATATTAAATTTAAGACCAGCAGAAATAAATTCATAGTAAAACTAAAACTCAAAACGACCAAAAATTACTATTAAAAATAAAATAAAACCAAAAACAGAAGGAAATTGAACTAAACGATTATCTAACTGTTCATGGTAACGAGCGAGGTAAGGAGCAAGCCAGTTCAATAGTAACCAAAACTCTAAAAAAATGAAATTTTGATACCAATATATACATCAAATGAATTAAGTTTTTACGCTGATTTTAAATATATAAGTTTCATCAAATTTAGTCTAACCCATCAAAAGTTACGAGCCTTAGAAAATTTGCCTTATTTTCGAAAAAGGGGAAAACACCCCCTTAAAAGTCATAGAATCTTAATGAAAATCACACCATCAGATTCAGCGAATCAGAGAACCCTGCTGAATAAGTTTCAATCTCCTATCTGCAAAAATGTGGGATTTTGTATTTTATGCCAGAAGGAAGATTACGAATGCATGTTTATTTGTTTATCTGTTTTTTTTGTTGTTGTTTTTTTTCCCAGGGGTGGTCGTATCGATCCAGTGGTCCAAGAATGTTGTGAGAGGGCTCATTCTACTTTTATCTTGTTATCACATTTCCTTTAGAAGAGCCCTCTCTTTAGTCTTATCAGTTTTCATAACAGGAAATTGATCTCAGTGAATAAGCCTAGAATAGGAGCTAATGGGAAGGAAACATTCTACCCCCCCCCAATGTACAAATATATAGCCAGGATTATATATTTACCATTTGTGGTAAAGGTCTAGACAGCTATGAACAAAGTTTCAAAGCTGCCAGCAGCAGAATTTCAAAAGCTACCAACACTGAAGCAGCAGAACTTGTGTTTTGACAGCTTTTCTTTGAGCAAAAAGTACTTTTAAATGTAAAAATGGTATTTTCAGACAAAATCTGGCAACAAAATTGAAAACTGCCAAGTAGCATTACTACTTTGCTACCCCACTTTTTCCAAGATTGGGTCTAGAGTAAGGCTATTGAGAAGGAAACATGTTAAGAAAACAATTCTTACTTCACAATATACAGAATAATAGTAGCTAATATATTTTGAATGCAGCTCCACTACACATTACCACCCCCCCCCCTAATGTGCAAATATATAGCCCAAATTACATATCTCTCATGTATTCTGACACTACATCTTTGTTGTTTCAACCTGGGTACCTGTAAATTGTATCAAGTGTGATGGAACAAGAACCAGAAAAACAAGATTAATGGTACAGTAGAGTATAGTAGAAAAGCCTTTATAATTTATTAACCATAATTATTTTGCATATTATGAAGTAAGAATTGTTTCACCTTAATTTGGACTTTGGAGCAAATTAAGATCCATTGTCATCTGTTTATTGTTCCATACTTTATGTGAATGATTAAACATGAAATGCATCCCACTAGTACTTCCAGGGAACACTACTCCATTCAACATCCAATGACTTCTTGAAAAATCCGTTTTTGGGTGCTGAGACTGCGTTATTTGAGAGACTATTCCAGTGGTTTACTACAAGACAGGAGAAAAACTATTGCTGGTGCCAATATTTTGGGACATTGACAAATGAATGGGAGGAGGAGGTTCTTGTGAAGTAAGCATATATGTCATAAGCATATCAGCTCTTCATCATTGGCAAACAAGTGTAGATAATTTCAGCTCCTTTAAACATTCATCAGAAGGCTTGTCTCTCATCTTAGATACTGCCTTTGTGACTCTCCTTTGCACCCCTTCCAGTAGCTGTACATCACCCCTGTATCATAGTGATGCTATACACATTCCAAAATCAAGCACTTGTCTGACAAGGAAAAACATAGGAAGACCTACTGGATATAGTTTTCTTTAATAGTGATAGGACAGAGTTTCCATGAGACACATTCTTTTTGCAGTTTGAATGGAATTTACACTGGAATTTACAATTTGAGTTGTCAGCATAGAGAGTTAGATGATTTTTAGTTAATTGAAAAACATCATTTATATAGATATTGAATGGAGTAGGTCCTAAGACACTACCCCACAGGATACCACTGGTGACTCCAAATCTCTCAGAGAGGATCAATTCTCCTTCATGAATAAAAAGTCTCACTTGCTGTGTTCTATCTGTAAGAAAATCTGAGATCCAGCCCACAAGGTCTGCACTAATTCCACAATGGATAAGTTTTTTGTTCAAATGTGGATGTGGAACTTTGTTAAATGTTTTTGCAAGGCCAAGCAACAAGACATGAACAGTTAATCTCTGATCAATCAGGCCTGTTATAGCATCACTAGTCTCCAGCAAATTTGTTTCTACAGGCTTTCTCAGTTGAAAACCATGTTGGCTGGGCAATAGTATCCCATTAATTTTGAGATCCTTCATGACAGTCATTTACCACTCTTTCCAGGATTTGAGCAACAACAGAAGTTATATTTATTGGACTGTAGCCTAGTTTTCTGCACTGGTTTATTTCCCTTTTTGAACAAAGAGGTGACAATTTTTCTAACATGTTTCCATCTCAATAGCCCTAACCAGGGCAGAATTTACAGGGGGGGCTTTGAGACAAGCCCCCTAGGAAGAACACCCAGGGGGCAACAGAATAAGCTAAAATTGCAACATTTGTGGGCAAAAATGATTATATTTACACTATTGATGGTACAGCACAGGGCATTAAAAGTGCATTTGCCCTTCCCCCCCCCCAAAAAAAAAACCTTACCCCATCTCTGGCCCTAGTATTAGAACTAGGCTATACAATATTTGGGCTAGTTTTGGTAAATTTGGTCCAGTTTATATTACTAACCTACAAATAAGGTGGGCATAGCCTACCACTAGATGCCTATTTTGTGCTCTTTCTGAATATAATAGTTGTTTTACTTAAAATTTCCTTTTTAAGTCATTTAATGACCCTTGAAGACAATACCTTTCTTTTATTTCACACAGCCCACTTTTTATACAGGCCTACAGCTGTAAGCATCACATTTGTTTAAACCAGTTGACCTGTAAATTGAATATGCCTTTATATAATAGATGCCCTTTTTGTGCTCTTTCTGAATATAATAGGCCTAGTTGTTTTACTTGGAATTTCATTTTCAAGCCATTTAATGACCCTCAAGATAATACCTTTTTCTTTTATTTCAGATAGCCAACCTTTTATACAGGCCTACAGCTTTAAGCATCACTTTTGTTTAAACCAGTTGACCTGTAAATTGAATTGACTGTGAGAAAATTGAGAACCAGAAAACACATGGGAAATACATAAAATGGACTAGGCTATATATTTGCACATGAGGGAGGGGGGAATAAAGTAGCCTATAGTGAAGCTGTTGGGCTTCACTATAGAAATGGGTTAATTACAATTATTCTGCACACAATGATGTAACATGGCTTAAAACATGGGCTTAAAATTAAACTTCCAAGTAGGCCTAAATCAATTATCATAGGAAAGAACATAATAAAGGCACCAAGTGGTATGTTCCCCTTATTCGTTGGTGGGCAATATAAATTACCCCAGCTTTATCCTAGTTTCTTCTTTTACAATATTTTATATTACCCTTGTATAAGCCTAGTTTCTTGCACTTACCTCTCCAAAGGCTAGGCAAAGCCTAGTCAAATATATGTATGTATATGGACTAGTATAAAGGTAAAATGTGAACTTACAAATATTGTAGGAAAAGACCGGTGCAGCTAAGGTAGGCCTACTTTAGAAACCATAGAGATGAGATAGAAAGTTTCGTAAGGAAAAGTAAATAACTTTCAGAAGATTAGTCAGATAGAAATAAATTTAGAATAAGGTGTTGGGCGATAACGGAAGGGAAACTCGAATTTTTCCCGGGCCAATCTGCTTCAGGCGGCACAGATCCTTTATTTTTCTTTGCATAAAAATCTTTTGTGGAAAACATTTTTTATAATTGATTCATCTTTGTTTTTAATTGACATAGTCTTTTTCATTGGCTAAAAAACGTTTTATAAAAACCCTAGACTGCCAGGCATTGCATAACGGAGGGGATACCCGAATTTTTTCCTCAGGCCGATCTGCTTCAGGCGCACAGATACCCCAAATAAAATTTTACGACCAAGGGAACCTCAACTCACTCAACTGAGACAAAAAAAAGATGAGCAAAGAAATCTGGTTGTATAGACTCGTGAAGTTCCATTTTCCTTATATTTTTTTTTTTTAACAAACGGAATTCATTTTAATAAAGTTATTTTAGCATGCATTTATTTAAATAAGCAAATTTTCATAACAAAATATAACAGTTAAATATACTTTTAATAAAACGATGGACACACTCATATTCAAAGGTGTTTATAGGATATCTTCAGTCGTACACAAGAACAAAAAATTAAGGAGAAGTTTATACAATAATATCCCTCCTCTTCCACCTCAAGTTATAAAGTAAACCTGCAATATATTATTTCACAAGACTAACGTTGATCAAAAACTTCTTCTGAATTTTCAAAATTTTTCCAAAATATAAACTATAATACACTATTAGAATTCTGAAGCGAAATTGAAAAAAACCATAATATTTTTAATATTAACCAATAATAAAATCATGTTAATTAAATATATAAAAAAAAAATAGTTACAAAAACTTTTCCACACAGAAAGTTTTCCAATGAAAATTAAAAATTTAAGTTAGAGCCGAGGATAGGCAGAAGTAAAGTCGTGTCAAAGGTTAAACCTTGAACGATTAGAAGTTAAAGTGAATAATTAAATATAACATAAGGATAACAGATACTAAATGAATCCTAAAACGAATAGAAATTCAAATGAATAATCAAGTCAAACTTAAAACAAACAAAAGCACTAAAAACAGGAATAGGACTACTCAGGCACGTACGCAGGAATTTTTTTTTTGGGGGGGGAACCTTCGAAAAAGCAGATATAAAGTAGCACCTTTTTTTATTTAGTAACTAAATAAATGCAAAAAGCACGTATATCAGAAAATACAGATTGACTTTAATCTATAGTATTCTAGCGGATGGGGGGGGGAAGAAAACTGAAGCCCCAAAAGTACGTTTTAGGCTCAGGTTATGTTCATAGCGATTTATAGCCAGTGATTAATCTATAATATCCCACTGAAAGGGAAATTTTAGGGTTAACAGTGCAATATGGGTGCTATGGGGGGTAGTTCTTCTATTGCGAAAACGTCAATTTTAATGAAAAATTCTAGTTTCCAAAATTGATGCATTAAAAGCTGTACTTTATCCTGAAAATAAACGCCCTAATATCAAGGATAATTCTATTTTGTTGTGAAAAGCAAACTCTCTTTATGAAAAAAAACAGTAAAATCGCTAATTACTTCAAAGAGGATAAAAAGTTAAACAGAAAATGGGTTAATAATTTGGGAGTGACTTGACCGGATAATTGCATGCTGTAAAATCCCCAAAAAAGGCTTCACACATGTATCTAGGTTCTTAATAAATGTCCTACTTTTGCCAATCCCAAGAAACCATGGGGAAATTAAACATTTCACAGAATTTCGGGGGGGGGGCAAAGGCCCCCTCTGCGTACGTGCCAGGGACTACTCCTAAACAAATCACATTGAAAATTTCTTCTCTTTTATAAATGCATCATTGAAAAACCGAACATTACTAGTGTCTGAAAAAAAAAATTAGTATCATGAAAAATTGAACAATAAGTACACTTTCATTATTTTTTCCAGTAATCTTGATTATTACCTTCATTTTCTCCTTTTTTTTTCTTTTTTCTTCAAACAGTCTGTAGTAACAAACTGTAGTAAGGAGCGATCCGGCTCAATAGTAACCGAAACTTAAAAAACGGAATTTTGAACCAATAGTTACATCAAAAGAATCACAGTTTCAGGCTGATTTTAAATATATAAGTTTCATCAAGTTTAGTCTTACCCATCAAAAGTTACGACTCTGTAAAAATATGCCTCATTTTAGAAAATGGGGACTGTAGTAAAGAGCGACCCGACTCAATAATAATCGAAACTCTAAAAAATAGAATTTTGATACCAATAGTTACATCAAAAGAATTGCATTTTAATGCTGATTTTAACTATATAAGTTTCATCAAGTTTAGTCTTGCCCATCAAAAGTTACGAGCCTGAGAAAAATTTTCTTATTTTAGAAAGTTGTCAAATCTTAACGAAAATCACACCATCAGATTCAGCCTATCAGGGAACCGTACTGCAGAAGTTTCAAGCTCCAATCTATAAAAATGTGGAATTTTGTATTTTTTGCCAGAACAAGGATCACGGATGCGCGTTTATTTAATTTTTTTCCCACGGGTGATCGTATCGACCCAGTGGTCCTGGAATATCGTGAGATGGCTCATCCTAATGGAAATTAATAGTTCTAGTTCCCCTTTTAAGTGACCAAAACATGTGGAGGGCACCTAGGCTCCCTCCCACGCTAATTTTTCCCAAAGTCACCGGATAAAAATTGAGATAGCCGTTTTATTCACCACAGTCGGCAGCCCTAATAACTATGTCTTTGGGAGCGACTTACTCCCCCACGGTCCCTTTGGGAGGGGCTGCAAGTTACAAACTTTGACCAGTATTTACATATAGTAATGGTTACTGGGAAGTGTGCAGACGTTTTCTGTTTTTTTTTGCTGGGGGGGGGGGCGGGTAGAGGGGAGGGGTTTACGTGGGAGGATCTTTCCATGGAGGGATTGGTCATGGGGGAAGATAATTTCCATGAAGGGGGCGCAGGATTTTCTAGTATTATTTATAAAACAATGAAAGAAATAATTATGAAAAGTTTTTTCAACTAAAGTAAGGAGCAGCATTAAAACTTAAAACGGACGCTAAATTATTTTTAGTAATTTTAACTGTTTATTCTACGGCCTTTGTGATTCAGGAGTCATTCTTAAGGAATTGGAACAAAATTTAAGCTTTAATGAAATTGTAATGAAGTCATATGAATACAGAAGCTTGTTACGTAATTTAATTCGTAAGTCACGTATATTTTTTACTAATAAAAACGTTCGTAAAACTTAAAAGTTCTAATTGTCATTTTAAGTAACCAAAAAAATGGAGGGCAACTAGGCCTCCTCCCCCGCTCCTTTTTTCCCAAAATCGTCCGATCAAAACTATGAGAAAGTCATTTTGCCAAAAAAATATTAATTTGCAAATTTCGTTTTAACTATTCACGTGCGGAGAGCCAAAAGTAAAACATGTATTAATTCAAAACTTTAGAAATTAAATTAAAAAAAAGTGTTTTTTAACCGAAAGTAAGGAGCGACATTAAAACTTAAAACGAACAGAAATTATTCCGTATATGAAAGAGGCTGTTCCCTCCTCAGCGCTCTGCTCTTTACGCTAAAGTTTTTTACTGTTTTAAAAAGTGAAGTTGAGAGAAACAGTCAAACTTTAGCGTAAAGAGCAGAGCGCTGAGGAGGGAACAGCCCCTTTCAAATACGGAATAATTTCTGTTCGTTTTAAGTTTTAATGTCGCTCCTTACTTTCAGTTAAAAAAATTGCTTTTTTATTCAATTACAAATAAAGAACCACACTATTGAAAAAAAAAAATCATTTTCCATAAAACACAAATTACGCTCAACATGTCCAAAGTCTTTGACAGTTCGGAGTTGTATGTGTCACCACTCTGATTTGTTCACTTTGATTAGTATATTGCAATTATTTCTTTGTTTTGTTTCTATTGATCTTATGACAAAATAAAACCTCCTGCTCGAAATACAAATCGTTTTCAGTTAAGTGCATATGACCCTCTAAGCTTAAGAAGTTTTGGGATGGTTGCTGTGCTCTTATTAGTCAATCAAAAGAACATTTGATAATTATATATAGGAGAATCTAAGTTCTTAAAATCAAATTTGGCGAAGTTGATGCAAGCCATTAAAAGCTAGCTTAAAGTATGATGATTCAACCTCGTCGTTGTAGAAGGGTTGAAGGTAACAGTAGCGAGCAAACCACAGCTATATGTCGTTTTGAGCACAAATTTTTACCAGCATTTTTGCGGACTTGAAGCACAGACTTGAAGTTGAACTCGTTTGTCCCCTAACTTTTGTGTGCATCTGTAGTCAAACTTAAAGATTGTACCAAGAAGTTTTCAACAAAACATCCCACTAGCTGCTTTTTAAAGAAAACCACAGCTATATTTCAGATTTTGCGCAACTTTGTACTAGCATTTTTGCAGACAAGCACGACTCTGTTTTGCGTTGGAATTCTATTATCACATGATAAAACATATACAGGGATCGAGTGAATAGCCAGTTGTTGAAAATAGACTGTATTGAATAGTTAATCATTTTTGTGAAATTTTGTTGGTGTTCGTGGGATTATGCTGATTATTTCGAAGTAATATTAGAAGCTAAACAGCAGGAAATGGATTGGAATTCATGTTATGAATGAATGAATGAATGAACTTTATTATCCGTAAAAGTATAAAAAACACAAAGTACGGAGTATTCTAAATAAACAAAACAAAAACGATAAACAGCGAGAAAAAAATTCAGACTAACAAAAGACAACATGGACTAATTAACCAGTATCGATATGGAAAAAAGGCTGCAGAGGGTCGTAAACGTGAATAGAGTTGATAGTCTTTTTACATAAATCATCACTGGAAATCACAGAATCCAAAAATCCAAATCCAAAAATCAGTGCATATGGAAACAACGATAACTCATTAAAATTTAGAAGTTAGATAAATTGAAGACTAAAACAAAGAGTAAACTCAAGTTCACCACTAGTAAAAACAATCAACGCCGTCTGAAGTTTCTTTTAATAAAGAAAAGAATTATATTATTGCAATTTATTCATTATTGCATTTATTCTTAAAAGAAAGAATATTATTGCATTAAATAACAAAGCTTTTTCTGATTCTTTAGATCCGGCGTCTGTATAGCTTTCTACAGGCTATTAGTTTGCTGAGTCAGACCCGACTCAGATTTTGTTCATTTTATTTAATTTTTTGTGAATACTAAAATAAAAAGTCGAAGTTGAAAAATAAAATTTGAAGTACTTTGAACTTAACACTTATCTTTTAAATGAGCCCTTAAACATTTTCCTATAGTGATTGAGCGCCCCACCAGGAGGGATAGAAAAAAAGAAAGCAAAAAAAAAGAAGACATTTCACTAGCTTTTATGTGAAAAGTGATTTTTTTTTGTTGCGTTGGTTATTCTTCTAAATAGAGTTCTCGGCCATGGTGATTCCAATAATACAATTTTCAATTCGATCTAACACCTATAACAAACTGTAATCACTTTTTAAAATGGTTTTTACCGTTGGTGTCGTTCTAGAGAGTTTATGCATTGGAGTGGTCAGTCCAATTTTGAAAAAAGAATAAACCCAAATTATCATGTTCTTCATATAGGCCAGTGACTGTGTTAAGCGTTTTTGCAAAGATATGAGCTTCTGATTGTCGACCACTTAAAAGAAAAGTGTATTATGCTACCATTCCAGTTCAAGTTCCAGTCCTGTTAGGTTGCCTTTGGGCACCTAGAAGTCTCTGTAATATACTCAGGAGATACAAAAGCATTTCGGAGTACTCTGGTTCTCAGAACAATAGATACTATGCTTTATTTTGGTTCCCTTATCCACTCACAGGCCATCTTGGAGTTATATAGCTGTAGTGTTTGTCTTGATGTAACTGTCCCATTGTACTATAGGTACAGGAACCTAAAAGTTCGTTTGAAGTAGGGAAATGTACTTTCGGATAGTGAGCTCCCTGTATTCGTCGGAGCAAAGCAAGGAGCCATCACATCACCGACTATATACACCAATGCGTATCTCTCTGCGGAGATTGGTCTCCCTATTAAATGCTATTCAAAAGAGATGGATACATCAGAACTTTATTATATGGACGATCTGTTAAATCCGTGCCAGTCAGTAGCTAGTCTTCAACAGAATTTTGATAACCTATCTGATAGATATGTACAAATAGGACTAAGTATGAATTCTGCCAAGTCTCAAGTACTTTTCTCTAATTTTCACGGTAGTCATGTGCCCAATAGGGTCCGTCTAGGTCATACTGAGGAGGTACCCACCACTGTACTCACATATTTAGGTATCCCAATTAGGTCTTCGATTGAAAATACTCTAAAGCTTTTGCTTGGGACTACTGAACGGAAACCTAGTATTGCTTATGCTAACATAGTTACATCAAAACTTAATTAAGAACGGAAAACCCTTTCTCGAATATATAATAGTATGGCTCTCCTGGATAATATATATTTGACCCTATTTTGGGACATTTTTACGGAATCTTATAGGCAAGGGTTGCGAAAGTGTTATTTTAAAAATGCTAAGTTTTTGCTTCACGCCCCTCGGTGGTCTTAATTATGGTAAAACATTTTTCATATGAATAACATTACAGGAAACATTTGCAAAGTATAACCTGACACTGGGAAATGGAAGTATTCCAAGAAATCACTTCAATAAAATTGAATTGCCTGAATATATAATTTCTAGTGGTAATTCAATCAAAGAGGCAGTTGTAAAATACAAATTTGTCTACCAGGAGAAAACAAATTCTGTAAAGGGTGAACTGGAAGGAGTTATTGAATTCACGCCCAAATTGCTGATTTGTCACCCATAGATTAGAACTAAAGAAAAATACAACAATTATCCTAAAGCATAAATAAGATTGAATGTTCCTGATATGTGTCTATAAGTCTTGATCGCGACACCATTTTATTTATAAAATAAAATGAAGTTATAGTCATTTTGACGAAAATATTAAAAAAAACTATATTTCTTTTCACCGAGCAAAGATTCGTCCCCTTACACTTTACACTAACAATAGCACTGTAATAAATGAATAATGCTGGCAAACTCTAATAAAATAATTATTTAAACAAAGAAGTCCCCTACGTGTCTCACAATTGGTATCGGCCTATTTTTGGTTTCAGTGTGTACCTTACTGCTGACGTTGTCAGCCCCTCATTGACGAAGATTATTATGAGTGAACAGCCGACTAATGCTTAAAACTCCCCTAAATGTCTCACAATTGGTATCGGTCTATTTTTGGTTTCAGTTTTTACCTTACTACTGGTGTTTTCAACCCCTTTAAACTTTCAAACTGGTAAATCTCATGAAGGAATTTTCTACCAAAAATTGGATGACATATACTTTGAACAACTCATCAAGAGCTATTGACTGCCCGTCGAAAAAAAAAAAATCTATCTGTCTTAGTTCAAAAGTTGACTTTTTTGCCATAAACCAAGTTTCTAACGTCATCACTAAGAAAGGAGCAGAGGATAAACTCATAATTCCTTTAGCAATGAGAGAACTTTTAAAGTTTAAGAGGCACATCTGATACCATTTCTGGAAATTATGCTGGAAGATGCCAAACAAGCCATTCAGATTTAAATTGGTTTGATCTAAAAATCTATAGAACCAAATAACATTGATTAAGATCACAGACCAAATCTAAATGTTCTAGAGAATGCAAAAGGTCCATGAGTCACATGTTTGACGTCAGTGGTATTAAATCTTTGTTTAGCTTCTACTCTGAAACTGGTAAAAAAAAAAGTTAAATTTTTTCTCCAAACAGCTGCAAAGACTCTGTGGATAGGGACGAGCTGAATGGTGACTTTGTGAATGGTGGCAATGAGCTTAACACATCAGTTTAGTCTTATAGAGTTTAAGCTAGTAGGAAAGTCTTTAATCTTAAAAAAGTTCAAAAAGAACTTTTCAATATGATATTAAAAGGTAGTTAATAAAAATTTAGATTTTTTGGGGCATATTTTTGGGACAAATCGTCAAGTGAATTAGCCAATTTAAAACCGTGTTTTACTTAATGCTGCACTGAAAAGGAATTTCACTTCGTCTGACGAAAGAAAAAAATCTAAGCATACAAGTATTCGGTTTCGGATCAGAATTAAGATATTCATTTTAACAGCAGGAAAAGCCTTGTACATAATAAATAAAAACTTCCATTTTATGAACTGGTAAATTAAAAGCGCTATTATTATTCTTTTTAGGAAAAACACGTAAAAAATAATTTTTTACATATTTCGCAGACCCCATAATTCTACTATAGTAAAAATACAGAACTTTACTGTTTTTTACTGTTTTGAAAAGTAGAGTTGAGAGAAAGAGTCAAACTTTAGCGTAAATAGCGGAACGTTGAAGAGGGAACAGCCCTTTCATATACAGAGTAATTTCTGTTCGTTTTGAGTTTTGATGTCGCTCCTTAGTTTCAGTTAAAAAAACTTGTTTTTTATTTAATCTTAAAAAGAATAATAATAGCACTTTATTCTGAAACCAAAATTCTGGATATGAAACTATCCAAAATCTCTCACGAGAATTTTGTTGAATCCAAAACTTTTAAAATACTTATTGACTAAAAAACCAAGTTCTTTAAACTAAAAGTAAGGAGCAAAATTAAAACTTAAAAAGAACAGAAAGTCCCACGTATATGAGGGGTTTGCCCCCTCCGGAACACCTTCCTCTTCACGCTCAAGGTTTTGGGCAGTTTAAGAAAACTTACTTATTGTTCTAATTAAACAACCCCTGTGTTTTAGGAGTTGTTTTTCGAGAATTGGAGCAAAATTTAAACTTTAGCGTCAAGCCCTATGTGTTGAAGAGGGGGCAACCCCCCCCCCTCTATATACGCAATAATTTCTGTTCTTTTTAAGTTTAATGTTGCTCCTTAAATGTTGCTCCAAAAACTTGTTTCCTTATTTAATTCCTAATTGTTTTTTAAATAACGTCGGGATATCTAGCTCCACCTCCATGGAAAAATCCCCTTCCCCATGGAAACATCCTCTGGACAATTCAATCCTGGCGAAAATTTACACCAGAAAATTGACCTTAATATCTCCATGCGTGAAATTGAATCGGTAAAGAGAAAACAAGACATATTCAGAAATTTCGTATAGGATTTCTTGCAAATTCCCCCAGTTTAAAATTTCCCCTGAAAAGTTCACCCCCTGGAAACTTTCTTCTCCATGGAAAATTTTTCCCAGGTGAAATCCCCCTAACAGAAAATTCGTCCTCCCCTCCCCGTTCGAAAAATTTCTGCATACTTCCGAATGATAAATACTATACGTAAACAATGGACAAATTTTATAACTTAAAGACCTTTCTCCAGGGGCTGTGGGGGGTCATTTTATCTCCAAAAACGTATTTATCGGGTCCTTCAACTATGCTGAACAAAACAGCTAACTTCTAATTTTGATCGGATGATTTTTGGGAAAAGTGGCATGGGATTTTTTGGTCGCTTAAAAAGGGCACTAGAACTGTTCCTCATTTCTGTTAGGAAAATACAAACCAAAAATAAAAAAAACAAAATAAACCAAAAAAAACCCTTGGGAAAAAAAAAAAAACACGCATCCGGAATCTTTCTTCTGATAAGAATTTCAAAATTCCACACTTTAGGAGAAAAGAGCATGAAATCTCTGCAGTAGGGTTCTCTATACACTGAATCTGATGGTGTGATTTTCATTAAAGTTCTATGATTTATAGAAAGTATTACCCCTTTTTTTTAAATCAAACAAATTTCTTCAGGCTCGTAACTTTTGATGGGTAATGCTAAACTTAATTAATCTTATATATTCAGAATCAGCATAATAAGCCAATTCTTTTGGTAGATCTATTGGTATCAAAATTTAGAGTTTTGGTAACTATTGAGCCAGGTTACTCCTACTCACGGTTCGTCAACACGAACTCTTTGATCTAGAAAACAACATGAGATTTTTTGAGTTTTGGTAACTATTGAGCCAGGTTACTCCTACTCACGGTTCGTCAACACGAACTCTTTGATCTAGATAACAACATGAGATTTATTTTCAGACTATTTTTAAACAGAATTTAACCAACCGGATAAAGTTTTTTTTTTCAACCCAGAATCGAAACCGAGGTGAGCTAAATAATTTACGGTGTCTATCATAATTCAATTTTGTTCACAAATGAAAATTTTTATTATTATTAATTCAATACAAGTAAAATATCTTTAATGGCGCCAAGATTTTCTTAGTAATTATCATTATTATTATTGAACCTATGGCAATAATTATAAAATTTTAGCCCTAATATTCATCGCCTTATCATGGGACTCCTGAAACTAGCCAGAACCTAAACTTTTTCAATTTAACACAATCCTTATGAGGTTAAAAAAATTATTATAGGCTTAAATTTATAGGTTTAGGTTCATTGATGAAAAAGAACAAACAATTTCAGCTTTGGAAACCAATTTAACATAATTTCAACAAAAGATGGTAAAGTGTGTCATCCAAAAAGACAGTAGAGCATTGCAAATTCTGATTGATCTGTCTATTTGACAAAAAATTATGCAGTCATTCTAGCTCAAAAATATATCTGTTTGAATTCATAAGAATCTCCTGTTTGTTCTTATCCTCTCTAAATAAGTATTTAAAGGAGTCTATTTCTTCCGAAGGAAAACTAGGAAAACAAGCCAGTTTTTTTTTTTTTTTTTTTTTTTTTTTTTTTTTTTTTTTTTTTTTTTTTTTTTTTTTTTTTAATGTACTAACCACACTCCACGACTAGAAGTCGCATGGTCATTTTCACAACTGACAGTTTACTTTTTTAGTAATTTTATATCATAAAACCTAATTTTTTAATATTTTTTCACCCCCTTTTCAGTATTTTGCCCTTTTAGAGACCGAGAAATGGTAAAATTAAGTTTATAATTTGATTTGTTAAATTAGGAATTATTGTGTTGCGAGAGCAACACTTTGTTTTTTTCCCGTTTTTTTGTTGTTTTTTTTCCTATGCCGCCGATCTCAGCTTATTCCTGGAAACTGGTAAGGGTCTAACCAGTGCGGTTTTTACGGAAAGTGTGGACCTCTGGCTGGATTGATGAATAGGACATTACATTTTGGACAGCTCCACAGAACTCTTGCCTGGGGCCAAAAAGGATGGTTTTTCCTTGTCCACGAGCCAGAGCCTATGGTGTGCGAAGTGAAGTGGAGTTATATAGCCTATGTCAGAGAGGAGTATTTGAAGTTGTGCAGCCAAGCTTTCGTTTCATCAAACCATGTTTCTGCTTTCGAGTGGAAAGCTCCGTTCTAGCAGGCAAGCAGGAACAAAAGATGGACTAAAATATATAAGTGTTAAATATATGCAGCAGTTACCCGGCCCCACAGCCAATATATTTTCTTTGAGTGATAAATAGAAAAATTTACAGAAGCAAAAATGTGGCATTTTCCCACGGGTCCGAAAGTGCTGCCATCTATTGTTTCTACCCATTTTTGGTCGTCATTTCAGCTGAGTTTCTCATTCGGTTTTTCGGACTTGTAAGCAATATTCGGCTGTTGGGCTACTATCATCTTCAGCGATAAGGAGTTTGCAACTTTTGCTAGTTGGTGCGCTCATTTATTTGTTTCCGGTGAACTTGATGTCTGTCACGGGAGAGGGACTTGTAAGTAAGAATCTGTTCACTTTGGGCTAGAAACTTGTGCAAATTGGAGCACATTGTATTCAATATTTTTAAATCTGACAGAATTAAGTGTTTACACAACGGGTACAAAAGATAACGTAAAACAATGTGGAAGTTTCGTAATAATTAGTGTCACCTATGGTATTTTAATCCTGAAAAGTTACGGATAGCTTTATAATACCAACTAGACTATATAAGATATTGTTCCAAGTTTTCATCCGTCATGATGTCTACGATTGAAAAGGATAAAGTTCAACTGGCTGCAAAGTCAATTTAGTCCCTTCTTTCGATATTATTTTATAGTTGTTGTTTTTTCAACGCTGAGGAATAGCCTTTGGTCATGTGATAACTGATTGCGTTCTTGTTTGAACATACCGTTTTAAAAACTTCGATAGGCCGACAACTTCATCGTTTAACCGATAGTGAAGAAACAAGCACAAACGGGAATGTAAAATAATGATATAGTTTCGTAATAATTAATAGAATATCATCTATGGTATTTTGATCCTGAAAAGTTAGGGATAGCTTTATAATACCAACTAGATTATATAAGATATTGTCCCGAATTTTCATCCGTCACGATGTCTATGATTGATAAGGATAAAATTCAACTGACTGCAAAGTCAATTTAGGTGTTGGGGTGGCGCGGGAAGCGCCACCCCAACACCTAGCTGGTGGGGTGCTTCGCGCCCCCCCAAGCCCCCCCGCGCGCGTAAGTCGTTACGCGCCATATTAGTTACGCGCCATTGTAGTTGTGTCCCTGTGTCCCACCTGTGAATAGAGATTGTCAGGTTTACTGACTCTTGAACATGCAACATATAATTGTCCATGGGAAAAACAATCCGTATTCAGATCTATACCTCATTATTCTAATGATATGTCCCTGTGTCCCGGTCGTCATTTATATTCCCTGTGTCCCGGTTGTCATTTGTGTCCCGGTGTCACAGTTTGTAATTTCTCTTCGAGTGTCCCGGTTGTCATTTATATTCCCTATGTCCCGGTGTCCCGGTCGTCATTTGTATCCCGGTGTCCCGGTCTGTAATTTCTATTCGAACAATCCCTGTGTCCCGGTCGTCATTTATATATCCCGCATGTGCCCCCTGCGTCCCCGTTGTAGTTGTGTCCCTGTGTCCCGGTCGTCATTTATATTCCCTGTGTCCCGGTCGTGATTTGTGTCCCAGTGTCCCGGTATGTGATTTCATCAGTTGACAAACAACTTCATAACGCATTCAGCTCAATCCTTAAAATGACGTCAGTCGACAAACATGACGTCAGTCGACACACAAACATGACGTCACTCGACACACACAAACACACACACACACACACACACAAACACACACACAGACAACTTATTTTTATATATATAGATATAGATATATATATATATATATATATATATATATATATATATATATATATATATATATAAATATATATACTAAATAAAATCACCTTACCTTAATCTATCTGAGACCTTTAAGGACTTCAAGACCTGTAGTGCTCTTGGGTTGATGTCTGCCAGTCAAATCTCCACTGCTTCATCTCCCACTCCTTGTCAAGTTGGTTTTTATGGCACTTGATATTAACGAAGTGACATAAAGCAATTGCAAATTCTGTTGCTCTGTCAGTCCTGGTTTTGCTACTTTAGGCACTTCCAGGTAAGCTAGGACGATGAAATTTGGCAGGCGTATCAGGGACCGGACCAGATCAAATTAGAAATAGTCGTTTTCCCAATTTGACCATCTGGGGTGGGGGTTGGGGGCCTGTTAATTCAAAAAAAAAGAAAAATTGAAGTATTTTTAACTTACGAACGGTTGATCAGATGTTAATGAAATTTGATGTTTGGAAGGATATCGTGTCTCAGAGCCGTTATTTTAAATCCCGACCGGATCTTGTGACATTGGGGGGGGGGGGAGTTGGGAGGGGGAAACCTAAAATCTTGGAAAACACTTAGAGTGGGGGGATTGGGATGAAACTTAGTGGGAAAATAAGCACAAGTCCTAGATACATGATTGACATAACCGGAACGGATCCACTCTCTTTGGGGTAGTTAGGGGGGGGGGGGTTAATTCTGAAAAATTAGAAAAAATGCAGTATTTTTAACTTACGAACGGGTGATCGGATCTCAATGAAATTTGAAATTTAGAAGGATATTGTTTCTCAGAGCTCTTGCTTTAAATCCCGACCGGATCTGGTGACATTGGGGGGGGAGGAGTTGGTAGAGGGAAACCTAAAACTTGGAAAACACTTAGAGTAGAGGGATTGGGATTAAACTTGGTGGGGAAAATAAACACAAGTCCTAGATACATGATTGACATAACCGGAACGGATCTGCTCTCTTTGGGGTAGTTTGGGGGGGGGTGATTCTGAAAAATTAAAAAAAATGAGGTATTTTTAACTTATGAATGGGTGATCGGATCTCAATGAAATTTGATATTTCGAAGGATATCGTGTCTCAGAGCTCTTATTTTAAATCCCGACCGGATCTGGTGACATTGGGGGGGGAGTTGGGGGGGGGAAACCTAAAATCTTGGAAAACACTTAGAGTGGAGGAATTGGGGTGAAACTTGGTGGGAAAAATAAGCACAAGTCCTAGATACATGATTGGCATAACCGGAACGGATCTGCTCTCTTTGGGGTAGCTGGGGGGGAGGGGTAATTCTGAAAAATTAGAAAAAATGAAGTATTTTTAACTTACGAACGGGTGATCCAATCTCAATGAAATTTGATATTTAGAAGGATATCGTGTCTCAAAGCTCTTATTTTAAATCCCAACTGGATCTAGTGACATTGTGGAGAGTTTCGGGTGGGGGAAGCTTAAATCATGGAAAACACTTAGATTGGAGGGATCGGGATGAAACTTGGTGGGAAAAATAAGCAAAATTCTTAGATACGTGATTTACATAATTGGAACGGATTCGCTCTATTGGGGAGGGGGTTAATTCCGAAAAATTAGAAAATATGACGTATTTTTAACTTACGAAGGAGTGATCGGATCTTTATGAAACTTCATATTTAGAAGGACCTCGTAACTCAGCTATCTCATTTTAAATCTCAACCGGATCCAGCGTAATTGGGGGGGGGGTAGTTGGGGGGGACTGGAAATCTTAGAAAATACTTAAAGCGGTGAGATCAGAATGAAACTGGATGGGAAGAATAAAAACCTGTCTAAGATACATGACTCACATAACCGGACCGGATCTGCTCTCTTTGGTGGAGTTGGGGGGGGGGGGTAATTTTGAAAATAGAGGTATTTGTAACTTACGAAAGGGTGACCAGATCTTAATGAAATTTTATATTTAGAAGGATCTTGTGCTTTAAAGCTTTAATTTTAAGTTCCGACCAGATCCTGTGACATTGGGGGGAGTGGGAGGGGGAAACCGGAATTCTTGGAAAACGGGAAAATTGGGGTATTTTTATCTTACGAATAGGTGATCGGATCTTAATGAAATTTGATATTTAGATGGATTTCATGTCTCAGAGCTCTTATTTCAAATCCTGACCAGATCTTTGACATTGGGGGAGTTGGAGGAGGAAATCTTGGAAAACACTTGGAGTGGATGAATCGGGATGAAGCTTGGTGGATAAAATATCAAAGAATAAGCAAATGACCTTGTTACGTGATTGACGGAACCGTACTGGATTCGCTCTCTTTGGGGGAGTTGGGGGGCAGGGTTTCAGTGATTTGGCGAGTCAGGTGCTTCTGGACGTGCTAGGACAATGAAAATTGGTAGGCATGTCAGGGACCTGCACAAATTGACTTGATAAAGTCGTTTTCCCAGATTCGACCATCTGGGGGGCTAAAGGGAGAGGAAAAATTAGAAAAAATTATGTATTTATAACTTACGAGTGGGTGATCGGATCTTAATGAATTTTGATATTTAGAAGGACATCATGACTCAGAGCTCTTATTTTAAATCTTGACCGTTGTTAAGCCTCTTATTTTCCTTTTAAATCTATTGATTCATAGAATTTTGTTAAAGCTCATACTGTATGATCTCTTGGCTCTTAGCTCTTCTTGCCTCGTTACAAGTGCCATATGAGCTCTTAGCTCTTGTCAAAGGACTGGATGGAGGGAGCACTGACTGATGAATCTTTCAGCTGGTTCCAGTGGTTTATGACTTCTCAAAAAGAATGAATAGCTAGTTCTTGATTGGGTACTTGACTTTGGTAACTTCTTGGAGTGCCCTCTTGTGTTTTGCTGGCTGGAACTGAGGCTGCTGACTTTTCATATTGCAGCTTGTATGTAAGCATCATATTGCTGCACAAGCATCTGTAATCTAAAGTGGGTTCAATTAAATATTTATTTTTACGATTTTTTCGATTATTCGTTTTGCTTTTCAAAAAAGAATAAAAAGATGAAAAATGAGAATTATGCAGCTACTATACAAACCCGTCGCAAAAGAGCCATTTGCATCTATATATAGAATAACACCTCTCCCGCCACATTTGGCTGAAAAAATTTCGGTCCATGGGTAACATATTTGACAACACTAGTAGTAACTGTTTAGCTTCTGGTTTACAAAATGGTAAAAAATTAGGCTGTTTTATAACCCAAATAGCTGGTTTGTTGAAATAAAACAAACAGACTGAGGTAAATTCTGAAAATTAAAATCTGCTAACTTTCTTAATTACCTTCTTAAAAATATAAAAAATTATGCTGGAAGATGTTAAACAAGCCATTCAGATTTAAATTGGTTTGATCTAAAAATCTATAGAACCAAATGCCATTGATTAAGATCACAGACCAAATCTAAATGTTCTAGAGAATGCAAAAAGTCCATGAGTCACATGTTTGACGTCAGTGGTATTAAATCTTTGTTTAGCTTCTACTCTGAAACTGGTAAAAAAAAAAAAAGTTCATTTTTTTCTCCAAACAGCTGCAAAGACTCCGTGGATAGGGACGAGCTCAATGGTGACTTTATGAATGGTGGCAATGAGCTTAACACATCAGTTCAGTCTTATAGAGTTTAAGCTAGTAGGAAAGTCTTTAATCTTAAAAAAGTTCAGAAAGAACTTTTTAATATGATATTAAAAGGTAGTTAATAAAAATTTAGATTTTTTGGGGTATATTTTTGGGACAAATCGTCAAGTGAATTAGCCAATTTAAAACCGTGTTTTACTTAATGCTGCACTGAAAAGGAATTTCACTTCGTCTGACGAAAGAAAAAAATCTAAGCATACAAGTATTCGGTTTCGGATCAGAATTAAGATATTCATTTTAACAGCAGGAAAAGCCTTGTACATAATAAATATAATAATAATAATAAACATAATAATAAACTTCTATTTTATGAACTGGTACATTAAAAGCGCTATTATTATTCTTTTTAGGAAAAACACGTAAAAAATAATTTTTTACATATTTCGCAGACCCCATAATTCTACTATAGTAAAAATACAGAACTTTACTGTTTTTTACTGTTTTGAAAAGTAGAGTTGAGAGAAAGAGTCAAACTTTAGCGTAAATAGCGGAACATTGAAGAGGGAACAGCCCTTTCATATACAAACTTTCAAAGCCCTTTAAAAAAAAACTTGTTTTTTATTTAATCTTAAAAAGAATAATAATAGCACTTAATTCTGAAACCAAAATTCTGGAAATGAAACTATCCAAAGTCTCTCACGAGAATTTTGTTGAAACCAAAACTCTTTAAATACTTATCTACTAAAAAACCAAGTTCTTTAAACTAAAAGTAAGGAGCAACATTAAAACTTAAAAAGAGCAGAAAGTATTACGTATATGAGGGGTTTGCCCCCCCCCCCTGAACACTTCGCTCTTCAAGCTAGAGTTTTTTGGCATTTTAAGAAAACTTACTTATTGGTCTAATTAAACAACCCCTGTGTTTAAGGAGTTGTTTTTAAAGAATTGGGGCAAAATTTAAACTTTAGAGTAAAGCCCTATGTGTTGAGGAGGCGTCAACCCCCTAATATACGCAATAATTTCTGTTTTTTTAAGTTTAATGTTGCTCCTTACTTTCTGTTGAAAAAACTTGTTTCTTTATTTAATCTCTAATCGTTTTTTAAATAACATCAGGATATCTAGCTCTACCTCCACAGAAAAATCTCCTTCCCCATGGAAACATCCACTGGACAATTCAATCTTGGCGAAAATTTACCCCTGAAAATTAACCTTAATATCTCCATGCGTGAAATTGAATCGGTAAAGAGAAAACGAGACTTATTCAGAAATTTCGTATAGGATTTCTGGAAAATTCCCCCAGTTTAAAATTTCCCCTGAAAGGCTCACCCCCTGGAAACTTTCTTCTCCATGGAAAATTCTCCCCGTGTAAAATCCCCCAAATAGAAAATTCGTCCTCTCCTCCCCGCTCAAAAAATTTATGCATACTTTCGAATAACAAATACTATACGTAAACAATGGACAAATTTTATAACTTAAAGACTTTTTCCCAGGGACCCTGGGGGTCAATTTATCTCCAAAACTATAGTTATTGGGCTTTTCAACTATGCTGAACAAAACAGCTAACTCAAAATTTTGATCAGATGATTTTGGGGAAAAGGAGCGTGGGATTTTTTGGTCGCTTAAAAGGGCAATAGAACTTTTCACCATTTCTGTTAGAATGAACTAGTCTCTACAGTAGGGTTGTTTGATACGCTGAATCTCATGGTGTGATTTTCATTAAAGTTCTATGATTTACAGAGTCTTATCCCTTTTTTTTAAAAATCACACAAATTTCTTCAGGCTCGTAGCTTTTGATGGGTAATGCTAAACTCAATAAATCTTATATATTCGGAATCTGCATAATAAGCCAATTCTTTTGATAGACCTATTGGTATCGAAATTCCATTTTTTAGAGTTTGGCTACTATTGAGCCGGGTTACTCCTTACTTACGGTTCGTTAACACGATTTCTTTGATATTAAAAAACAATATTAGATTTATTTTCAGACTAATTTTAAACAGAATTTAACCAACCGGATAAAGATTTTTTTTATTTTAAACTTAGAATCGAAACCGAGGTGAGCTAAATAGTTTATGGTGTTTATAATAATTAAATTGTGTTCATAAATGTTAAAATTTTATTATTATTAATTCAATAGAAGTAAAAAATCTTTAATGTTGCAAAATTTTATTATTATTTATTATGATTATTATTGAACCTATGGCAATAATTATAAAATTATAGCCATAATATTCATCGCCTTATCATGGAACTCCTGAAACTAGCCAGAACCTAAACTTTTTCAATTTAACACAATACATATGAGGTTAAAATTTTATTATAGGCTTAAATTTATAGGTTTAGGTTCATTGATGAAAAAGAACAAACAATTTCAGCTTTAGAAACCAACTTAATATAATTTCAACAAAAGATGGTAAAGCGTGTCATCTAAAAGACAGTAGAGCATTGCAAATTCTTGTTGATCTGTCTATTTGACAAAAAAATATGTAGTCTTTCTAGCTCAAAAATATTTCTTTTTGAATTCATAAGAATCTCCTGTTTGTTCTTATCCTCTCTAAATAAGTATTTAAAGGAGTCTATTTCTTCCGAAGGAAAACTAGGAAAACAAGCCATTTTTTTTTTTTTTTTTTTTTTTTTTTTAATGTACTAACCACACTCCACGACTAAAAGTCGCATGGCCATTTTCCCAACTGACAGTTTACTTTTTCCATTGAACTTTATCGCCCACTAATAAATTTTATATCAATAAGGCGTGAATATTAAAGATTTTTTACTTGTATTGAATTAATAATAATAAAATTTTACATTTGTGAAAAAAATTGAATTATGATAGACACCGTAAGTTATTTAGCTCACCTTGGTTTCGATTCTGGGTTGAAAAAAAAACTTTTATCCGGTTGGTTAAATTCTGTTTAAAAATAGTCTGAAAATAAATCTCATGTTGTTTTTAGATCAAAGAGTTCATGTTAACGGACGTAAATAAGGAGTAACCCGGCTCAAAAGTAACCAAAACTCTAAAAAACGGAATTTCAATACCAAGAGATCTATCAAAAGAATTGGCTTATTATGCTGATTTAGAATATATAAGATTTATTAAGTTTAGTATTAACTATCAAAAGCTACAAGCCAGAAGAAATTTGTCATTTTTTAATAAAAGGGGTAAGACTCTATAAATCATAGAACTTTAATGAAAATCACACCATCAGATTCCTTATATCAACGAACCCTACTTTAGAGACTTCAAGCTCTCTTTTCCAAAAGAGGGGAATTTTGAAATTCTTATCAGAAGAAAGATCCCGGATGCATGTTTATTTTATTTTTTATATTTTTTTATTTCTTCCCAAAAGGTGATCGTATCGACACAGTAATTCATTCTAACAGAAAGGAGGAAAAGTTCTAGTGCCCTTTTTAAGCGACCAAAAAAATCCTACGCCACTTTTTCCAAAAATCATCTGATCAAAATTTTGAGTTAGCTGTTTTGTTCAGCATAGTTGAAAGGCCCAATAAATACGGTTTTGTAAATAATATGACCCCACTCCCCAGAGCTCCTGGGGAAAGGTCTTAAGTTATAAAATTTGTCCATTGTTTAAGTATAGTATTAGTTATTCGGAAGTATGCATAAATTTTTTGAGTGGGGAGGAGAGGACGAATTTTCTACTAGGGGGATTTTGCATGGGGAGAATTTTTCATGGTGAAGAAAGTTTCCAGGGGGTGAACTTTTCAGGAGAAACTTTAAACTGGGGGAATTTGCCAGAAATCCTCTACGAAATTTCTGTACATGTCTTGTTTTGTCTTTACCGATTCAATTTCACGCTTGGAGATATTAAGGTTAATTTTCTGGGGTAAATTTTCGCCAATATTGAATTTTCTAGTGGATGTTTCCGTGGGGAAGGAGATTTTTCTGTGGAGGTGGAGCTAGATATCCTGATTTTATTTAAAAAAACGATTAGGAATTAAATAAAGAAACAAGTTTTTCAACTGAAAGTAAGGAGCAACATTAAACTTAAAAAGAATCTACATTATTACGTATACTAGGGGTTCTCCCCCTCCTCAACACATTGGGCTTTACGCTATAGTTTAACTATTGCCCCAATTCTTTAAAAGCAACTCGTGAAACACAGGGTTTGTTTAATTAGAACAATAAGTAAGTTTTCTTAAAATGCCAAAAAACTTTAGCGTGAAGAGCGAGGTGTTCAGGAGGGGGCAAGCACCTCAAATACGTAATACTTTCTGTTCTGTTTAACTTTTAATGTTACTCCTTACTTTTAGTTCAAAGAACTTGTTTTGTTTTTTAAAAATAAGTATTTAAAGAGTTTTGGTTTCAACAAAATTCTCGTGAGAGACTTTGGATAGTTTCATTTCCAGAATTTTGGTTTCAGAATTAAGTGCTATTATTATTCTTTTTAAGATTAAATAAAAAAAAACAGGTTTTTTTTAACTGAAAGTAAGGAGCGAAATAAAAACTCAAAACAAAAAAAAATTTATTGTGTATATGAAAGGGGCTGTTCCCTCCTCAACGCCCAACTATTTACGCTAAAGTTTGACTCTTTCTCTCAACTCTACTTTTTAAAACAGTAAAGTTCCGTATTTGTATTACATAAGAATTATGTCAGACGAAGTGAAATTCCTTTTCAGTGCAGCAACTATTAACGACCAAGAAAAATGGTCGTTAATAGTGATCTATATGGTATACTATTTTCATATCAACAGTGGATTACGAGGCTGATATAAAATGAAGTATACTCTATAGGCTATCTATCTTATTCTAATAGACGCACAACTTCATTTTGGGGCAGACATGATTAAGGGCTTCAGGTTCTATAGGTCAAAAGAGCACACGCAATGAAAATGACTAAATGTGAGAAAATTGATGGAATAGGCAAAGTTTTGTTTCTAACCTATGGCCAAATTGCAAGTATATACAGAGGGGTCCTTATGGTCCTTATAACGAAGTACTCTGCCCTTTGGAGTAATGTGCAGATAAGTGTTCATGATGGTTTTAGAGTTGTTTTCATATTTATCTTCCCTAATCACTGAGAAAGGACATCCAACCTTCGAATTGTGTTGCGATAGTTTTGTCGTGTTTTTTTTTTCCTAGCACCCGGATTTCAGCTTATTTCTAAAAAGCGGTAAGGGTCTACCCTCTGCGGTTTTTACGGAAAGTGTGGACCATAGACCAGATTGATGAATAAGACTTTGCATTTTGGAAAGCTTCGTAGAACTCTTGCCTGGGACCAAAAAGAATGGTTTTTGTTTGTCCTTGAGCCAGAGCCTATATTGTGTGAAGTGAAGTGGAGTTTTATAGCCTATGCAAGAGAACTATCTGAAGTTATGCAGTCAAGCTTTCGTTTCATCAAACCATGTTTCTGCTTTCAAGCGGAAAGCTCCGTTCTAGCAGGCAGGGACCAGTTTCAAATTGAAGATGGACTAAAATCTACAAGTGTTATATATATGCGGCAGTTAGTTACCCGACCCCACAGCCAATATATCTCTTTTGAGTGGGAAATAGAAAAATTTACAGAAACCAAAAAATGGCATTTTCCCATGGGTCCGAAAGTGCAGTCAGCTGTGTTCATCATTCGGTTTTTCGCACTTGGGATTGCAGTAGAGAAATGGTATCAAATGTGCCTCTTAAACTTTAAAAGTTTTCTCCTTGCTAAAGAAATTAGAGTTTATCCTTTACTCATTTTTAATTTATGACGTTAGAAACTTGGCCTACGGCAAAAAAGACAACTTTTGAACTACGACAAAATTTTTTTTTTTCGATGGGCAGTCGATAGGTCTTGAATTGCTGATCAAAGTATATGTCATCCCTTTTTTGGTAGAAAAATTCCTTCATATTTACGTTTGAAAGTTTAAAGGGGTCGACAACTTCAGTAGTAAGGTACACACTTAAACCAAAAATAGACCGATTCCAATTGTGAGACACATAGGGGAGTTTTAAACAACAGTCGGCTGTTAGCTCATAATCACCTTCGGCAATGAGGGGTTTGCAACTTTTGCTAGTTGGTGTACCTATTATTTGTTTCCAGTGTATTGATGGAAAGACCTATTTGGTTCCACTGGTAAGACATGTAGGGGAGTTGTTTAGTTCAAGATCCTTGCAGATTAAATACTTCAGTGTTTAATCAGAGCGAGGAAAAAAAAACCCAAAGTGTTGCTCTTGCAACATTTTGCTCGTTGAAGCTGAACAAAAGTTGCTGCAACACCTCATGTTGCCCATGCAATGTAGATTTTGTTAACTTTCAAGGCCATGAATTGTTATCGAACATAGTATGCATATTCCTAGTATGCATGGGAGTATCTATGGTGATTTTAAAGCAATTTTAAGAATTGTTTTTTTTTTTTTGCTAATCATTAAGACAAATACAGACAGTAAAGCGTTTCCAAGCATACCAAAACCCTTGCTTGGCTTGAATGACCAACAATTTTTTCTGTTAGATAGCGTAATTACTCTTTCAGTGCAAGGAATATGGCGCCGAGGGGGCTGTAGCATCTGACTAACTTCGTTTCGTTTTAAATTTTGAAGTAGCTGTTTATTTTGCTTTCAATATTTGTTGTCTTTTAATGTACTTTGGTAGAGCATAGAGAGGGGGAGGGGGTTTATGTTTACATATATTAATGGTTACTGGGAAGTGTACAGACGTTTTCAGGGGGATTTTTTGGTTTAAGGGGGGAGAGTGGAGGGGTTGAGTTGCGTGGAAGGATATTTCCATGGAGGAACTTCTCATGGGAAAAGAGAACTTCAATGAAGAGGGCGAAGGATTTTCTAGCATTATTTAAAAACAATAAAAAAAATAAATATGAAAAGTTTTTTCTACTGAAAGTGAGGAGCAGCATTAAAACTTAAAACGAACAGAAAATTTTACGTATATGAAGGGTTTACCTCCTCATAATATCTCACTCTTTACGTAAAGTATTTTGAGTAATTTCAACTATTTATTCTACGGCCTTTGTGATTCAGGGGTTATTCTTAAGGAATTGGGACAAAATTTAAGCTTTAGTGTAAAGAGCGAGGTATCGACGAGGGGTGAACCCCCTCATATACGCAAATAGAACATCCGAATATAGATGTTAGTTACTTAAGTTAATTCGTAAGTTACGTATATTTTTTAATAATGAAAACGTTCGTAAAAAATTAAAAGTTCTAGCTGCCTTTTTAAGTAATTGAAAAATTGGACGGCAACTAGGCCTCTTCCCTCGCTCCTTTTTTCTCAACATCTTCCCATTAAAACTATGAAAAAGCCATTTAGCAAAAAAAAAAAAAAAAAAAAAAAAATAACATGGAAATTTCGTTTTAATTATTTATGTGTGGTGAGCCAAGATCAAAACATGCATTAATTCAAAAACGTCTAGAAATTAAATAAAAAAAACAAGTTTATTTAAGTGAAAGTAAGGAGCAACATTAAAACTTAAAACGAACAGAAATTACTCTGTATATGAAAGGGGCTTTTCCTTCTCAACACCCCGCTCTTTACGCTAAAGTGTTTTACTGTTTTAAAAAGTAGAGTTAAGAGAAAGAGTCAAACTTAAGCATAAAGAGCGGGGTGTTGAGAAGGAAAAGCCCCTTTCATATACAGAGTAATTTCTGTTCGTTTTAAGTTTTAATGTTGCTCCTTACTTTCATTTAAAATACTTGTTTTTTATTTCCAAACTTAAAATGACCAGAAATAGCTATTAAAGAATGAATGAAATGTAAAACAAACAGAAATTAAAGCCCTGTACATTCCATTGTGTCATTTGCGTTTTATTGAAAATTATTTGAATTTTAACTGTGCGCTTTAATTTTTCAAAACATCGACGAAAAGTAAAAGCAAAGTCTCACTAATAATCAATATGACTGGAAAGAAATAATATAGGTAAGCTGAATGTTTAATATACAATAATATCAATTCCTTGAAGTCTCAGCAATCCAAGATTATATTTTTCAATTTTATTTTTATAAAAAATATTTATAATGTATTTGGTTTTTAGAAAAATCCAAATGCCGCAAGAGACTTTATATGTTTATGGTTAGGGGGAGTAGGCGTGCTCCTGTTTGCAGCAATTTCAGCTCTTTTTAAGTTTGACTTGAGTATTCATTTTAGTTCATGTTCATTTTAAGATTTATCAGCTCATTTTGATTAGTATCTGTTATCTTCATGTTTGGTGTGATTGCTATTTTTTTAATTTCTTTCCTTTTGGGTTTCACTTATTATTTGATGGTAATTTTGGTCGTTGTGAGTTTGAACTGTTATTGGACTTATTTCTGCTCATCTCTAGCATTAATATGGCTTTTGCTTGTCTTTCAAAACTTCTTTATCGTAAAGTTTAAAACAAAATTAATTTCTGTTCGCTTTGACTTGCCAAAGTTTTTCTTTTATTGATTAATATTATGAGTATTTCTTCAGTTTTTCAGGTTTTCGGCTTAAGAATTAAAATATCAGATTATAACTTAAATTCTTAAGCTATATAGGGTAATATGAGAGTTTCCGGTGTCTGTATTCAATATAATTTTAACATAAATTGTGCTCAATTTGAAATCAAGGCTTAGGACGGTTCTTGAAGCAAGACTTTGATTCAACACCAATTTCTGGATAAGATACTCGAAAGAAGCCTCATTCAAAAGATTTCCCATGAATGAAAATTGTAATATTAGAAAAAATGTATATCAAAAGCATCACTCATCTGTGTTTATTTCTGACTCTTGAATATCTTTTTTCGTAACTTTAACTTGAGTGTTTGCCTGATGAAACTTGAAAAGATGTCATTATAACAACCTGGAGGGACAGTATGTCTTTCAATGGAGCCCCTCGACATTCGCAAAAAATTCCAACTTAATACCTTTTAGGTTCCTGAGAACATACAGGTGCATCATTTTGACAACCTGAATGTACACATTGTCTTTTGATTTAGTTCAATGTCCTCCTAAACATTTTCTGGAAGTTTTAATTTAATATCCTTAGCCCTTACTTAGTGGGTTCGTCTTAATAGTCTAAGTTGTCCTTGAAATATTGCAGATAAGTTTGTATCTGTAATGTAACTAAAATTTGTAACTTAATAGCCTTAGCCATTCGTTTTTTTTTTTCAGAAATGCCTTTTTAGCAGCCTGGATGCACTGAAACTCTCTTAATTTAGTTTACTAGTAGCAGTAGTACTAGAAGAAGTAGCAAACCGGGATGCACATAACGTCTTTTGATTTATTTCAACATCTCCCTTACCACCTGAAGTTTTGCCCAAATACTCTTAGTCTTTTTAGAGAGTCAAGCATGCCCATATTTCTCAGCATTGAATAGGATGTGCAAACAATGGGTAGCTTGCATAACTTATATCTCTTTCCCTGAGGGCTGTGGGGGGGGGGGGGGGTCATGGCATCCCCGAAGGGATAGTTATTTGTCCTTTAGCTCATTTTGAAGAAAATGGCTATTTCAAAATTGTGATCAAATGTCATTGAGGGGCAGTTAAAAAGGGCGTGGGAAGGGTCTGGTCCCCCCAGTCACTTTTGACTCTTAAAACTGGCACAATTTTGAATCAATTGAGTCCAATTGAGTTTTTACGACTGCCCATTGCATATGAAGTGGTTCTGGGACAAAAAGAACTCATTGAAGGCTTATAGCTCTTTACTGCTGGCGAGGCAAGAGCGTTGTCTTTTCTTGCCGTTTCATGCTTTGATCAAACAGTTCGTGGTAACGAACTGTAGTAAGGAGCGACCCGGCTCAATAGTAAACGAAACTCTAAAAAACGAAATTTTGATGCTAAAAGATACATCAAAAGAATTGCATTTTCATGCTGATTTTAAATATATAAGTTTAATCAAATTTAGTCATTGTCATCAAAAGTTACGAGCCTGAGAAAGTTTGCCTTATTTTGGCAAATAGAGGGAAACACCCCCTAAAAGTCACAGAATCTTAACGATCATCACACCATCGCATTCAGCGTATCAGAGAACCCTTTATCAAAAATTTCAAGCTCCTATCTACAAAAATGTGGAATTTCGTATTTTTTGCCAGAAGACAGATCACGTGTGCGTGTCTATTTATTTATTTATTTTTTTCTTTCCCCCAGGGTTCATCGTATCAACGAAGTGGTCCTAGAATGTCGCATCTTCTCTTTAATATATTTAATCAGGCCCAAGAAGGGAGATTGAGAAAAGAACAAACTGACTTACGAATCAGTGGTTCGATTCGAATTCGAACGAAAGTTCGATTCGAACTTTCGTCAGTTCGAATCGTAGATTTCACAGGAGCTGCACTTGCAGCAACACACATCTCTTCTAGCTAAATACGGAAAATTTGAGACTGTTGCCTAGTATCAAAATCTAAGGAGCTATTGTCCACGTACAGTGAAAATAGAAACTAGTTTACATTTATCTATAGTAAAGGGAGAAACTGAATTCTATTTTTTGTGAAAATATTTTCTATGGTTAGATAAATTGTCGAAGCTGTTTGAACACTTAAAAATTAAACACTTACAAATTTCAAGATATATTTAAGAGTTCACTAAATAAGTTTCATAAGTTCTTATAACTCAATGCACAGTGTAAATCATTTTTCAGTTTTCAATCCCTGCAATTTTCTTCGATTTTTCATTTTCCTTATCTTATTACCATTGTATATTTTCCAATATTTTCAAATGTATAAATTTGTATATTTACTAATGATTCTATATATATTTTACCATCTTGGTGAGTGTCACCATTTTTGTTCAATTCACCAGTTTTCTTTTCTTAAGTGGATACAAATCAAGCCTGAAGTTTTGGGATGGGGTGATGGGAACAACGTATGAAAATGGGCATCAATTCACAGCTTTACAATGCAAGAACAAATGACAATCTAAAAAATCAATATAAAATTCAAAAAGATAAAGCTGGGACAAGTGGTGAGGGAAATATAAAGTGGGAGTACTTTAAAGTAATGCAGGACTTTGTTGGAGACTGACCAAAGATACAGCCGGTTGCTGTTGTTGGTGGGACAAGAAGAGTAGTTTTAAAAGACACTGTGAGGACATTTTCAGAGAATTTTCCCTCACATGTCCCTACTGAGGCTGAATTTTCAATTGTATTACCTGTTGAACGGATAGAGAGTCCATGCTCTTCTCAACAAGTGTCCAGGCTCAATAAGAGGAAGAGAGGTAACAGTGAATCCACTCTACTACAAAGTAAAATTGCCTCAAAACCTAATGTGACGGAGGCGATCTTACAAATGAACACAGATGCCAATAAGCGTCATGAGGAACGTATTTCATGGCAGGACTTAGAATTGGAAAAAAAGAGCACCGAACTCGAATTGCTTCAAAACTCATTGAAAGATTTTTAAAGTTATTTTAGTTTTTTCGTAATGAATGTAAAAAATAAATGACCTTAAATATATTTAACTTTTTAATATTATCTGAACAGGGAACAGTTAACAATCACATCATAAGAATTAGTTAAATGTATTATTTCTAAAAAAGCAATTTAGAAATATATTGTATATTCAATATTGTTTTTTCATATTTGTGCGATTGTGCTCTGAAGCAATTTTCCAGTGAATCATTGTCCTTCCAGAAAAATAAACAATAGTCAGTAATCTTAGCAATCATCTGGGAGTATTTTATTTATAGGCCTACTTTTTCATACAATTTAGCCACGAAATAATGATCACATCACTTGATGTCTTTTGCATGCTCTTTTCCAATATAGGGACTAGTCCCATCTTGTGTCACTGATGGGGACCACAACAACTCATTATAGACTTGTTTTTAGGGTAAATTTTGTAGTCTTGTGTAGTTCACAGCATAATTTTTATTTTCCTTATTCTTTATAGTTAAGTGTTAGTATAAAAATAATTTTGCAGAATTTTTCAAAAGAGCCTGAACCCCTTCAAAAAGAATTGTTTTACTGTGAAGTCATTTTCAATGGGTGTTAGGCTCTGTTTAAAAATTCCTTCAAATTTGTTTTTAAAATAACATTTTACTATGTAGCTAAAGACTACAAGGGCAACCTAAAAAACATCCAAATTACTGTCCAGGCTCAATTTGAACAAATAGACAGGACAAAATAAATGTGTTTTTAGTCCGTGTACTGTCTGTGTCAATAGATAAGCCAGGGATTTACTGTTCCAATTCCCAAGAAAATTAGTCTTATGCCTGGGCTCAAAAGTGAGATTGAATTTGTCAAAGCTTGGAGGTTTATTCTTCCTGCCTGTTTAAAGAAAACAGATGCATAACTGAAGTTTTGTTCTTTTCTGTCTTGCATTTGATGGGTATAAATGGTATATGTTCCTTTATTCATCTGTCATGTTTCTTTTCTACAGGAATGTTTTTGTCTGGTTTCGGAATAAATTTTACATCCCCAGTTACTGTTTGATGAGCCGTAGTTTTATGCAATAATCTTATAATAGTACTAGCTGTTGGGGAGGCGCTTCTCGCCCCCCACCCCCCGCGCGCGTAAGTCGTTACGCGCCATATTAGTTACGCGCCATTGTAGTTCCCTGTGTCCCACCTGTGAATATAGATAGATACATATATATATGTTTTTAATTACGTAAAACTTGCGAATATACAATATTCTTCGCTATCCCATTGTCTGTGCATATAAATAGATTGTCAGGTTTACCGACTCTTGAACATGCAATGTATAATTGTCCATGGGAAAAACAATCCGTATTCAGATCTATACCTCATGATTCTAATGATTGCCCATGAGCTTTGTTGATGGTGATTGCTAATCGAACATTCCCTGTGTCCCCGTCGTCATTTATATACCCCCCTCTGCCCCCCGGCGTCCCCGTTGTAGTTGTGTCCCTTTGTCCCGGTAGTCATTTATATTCCTTGTGTCCCGGTCGTCATTTGTGTCCCGCTGTTTTTTTCTTTTTAGTTTTTTACCTTTTTTGTTTTTCCTTTTTTTAAGTTTTTTTCTTTTTTTAGCTTTTGTCGCGCCATATTAGTTACGCGTCATTGTAGTTGTGTCCCACCTGTGAGAAGAGAAATCCTCGGCACGCTTTCTTTTCTTACTTTCTCTATCAGCCGCAAGTCTTTTGGCATACTCTTTGAGCAGCTTCCTCGGCTGTTGCCATTGTAGGTTCTTCAGTCATTTTACAATTAAATATTTCTTTTTGAACGATCTTCTTAAATACTTATAATGACGTCATATACTAAGCCTCGTCATAACAAACATGACGACATACAGCTCAATCCTTATAATGACGTCAGTCGACAGACACACAAACAAACAACTTATTTTTACATATATAGACTAGCTGTTGGGGTGGCGCTTCGCGCCACCCCAACACCTAGTTGGTGGGGGCGCTTCGCCCCCCCCGCGCGTGTAAGTCGTTACGCGCCATTGTAGTTGTGTCCCACTTGTGAATATAGATAGATATATATATATATATATATATATGTTTTTAACTACGTAAAACTTGCGAATATACAACATTCTTGGCTGTCCCATTGTCTGTGTATATAAATAGATTGTGAGGTTTACCGACTCTTGAACATGCAACATATAATCGTCCATGGGAAAAACAATCTGTATTCAGATCTATACCTCATTATTCTAATGATTACCCTTGAGCTTTGTTGATGGTGATTGCTAATCGAACATTCCCTGTGTCCCCGTCGTCATTTATATACCCCCCTGTGCCCCCCGGCCGTCATTTATATTCCCTGTGTCCCGGTCGTCATTTGTTTCGCAGTCTGTAATTTCTCTTCGAGTGTCCCGGTCGTCATTTATATTCCCTGTGTCCCGGTCTGTAATTTCGTCAGTCGACACACAAACATGACGTCAGTCGAAAGACACAAACAAACAACTTATCTATATATATAAAAATAAGTTGTCTGTGGATCTGTGGATGGATCAGGTGACGTCACCTGAAAAAACTGGATCAGGTGACGTCAAAACTGAAAAAACTAAAAAAAGGCAAAAACTACAAAAAAAACTAAAAACTAATAAAAAAAATAAAAAAGCTAAAAAACTAAAAAAACTAAAAAAAGGCAAAAACTACAAAAAAAAACTAAAAACTAATAAAAAAGCTAAAAAACTAAAAAAACTAAAAAAAGGCAAAAACTACAAAAAAAACTAAAAACTAATAAAAAAATAAAAAAGCTAAAAAACTAAAAAAACTAAAAAAACTAAAAAAAAGGTAAAAAACTAAAAAACTAAAAACTAAAAAAAACTAAAAAAAAGGAAAAAACTGAAAAATAAGCTAAAATAAAGGTAAAAACCAATAAAAAACTAAAAAAAAAACTGAAAAAACTAAAAAAAGGCAAAAACTACAAAAAAAAAACTAAAAACTAATAAAAAAAGTAAAAAAGCTAAAAACTAAAAAAACTAAAAAAACTAAAAAAAGGTAAAAAACTAAAAAAAATAAAAAATAAAAAAAAATAAAAAAAAGGAAAAAACTAAAAAAACTAAAAAAAAGGAAAAAACTACAAAAAAAACTAAAAACTAATAAAAAAATAAAAAAGCTAAAAAACTAAAAAAACTAAAAAAACTAAAAAAAGGTAAAAAACTAAAAAAACTAAAAACTGAAAAAAACTAAAAAAAAGGAAAAAACTGAAAAATAAGCTAAAATAAAGGTAAAAACCAATAAAAAACTAAAAAAAAAACTGAAAAAACTCACTACAAAAAAAAACTAAAAACTAATAAAAAAAGTAAAAAAGCTAAAAAACTAAAAAAACTAAAAAAACTAAAAAAAGGTAAAAAACTAAAAAAAATAAAAAATAAAAAAAAAATAAAAAAAAGGAAAAAACTGAAAAATAAGCTAAAATAAAGGTAAAAACCAATAAAAAACTAAAAAGAAAAAAAGGAAAAAACTAAAAAAAATTTTCATCTAAAAAACTAAAAAAAACTAAAAAAGGTAAAAACTAGATTAAAGTAATTCGAAAAAAGAAAAATGGTAAAAAACTAAAAAAAAACTAAAAAGAAAAAACTAAAAAAAAAATTAAAAATTGAAAAAATAAAAAAAAGAAAAAACCCAAAAAGAAAAAACATAAAAAAATAAAAAAGATAAAAAACTAAAAAAAACTAAAAAACTAAAAAAAAAGAAAAAACTAAACAAACTGGGAATTGCACAAATATTTCAATATATTTTGACAATATATATAAAAATAAGTTGTCTGTCCATTACGCCAGATTCTTCTATATATATAAAAGAAAACAAACTAGAATGTAAAAACTGGAAATTGCATAAATATTTCGAAATATTTTGACAATAGGTTAAAGTAATTCGAAAAAACAAAAATGGTAAAAAACTAAAACAAAACTAAAAAGAAAAAACTAAAAAAAAACTAAATAAAAAATTAAAAAAAGAAAAAAACTTAAAAAGGAAAAATGTAAAAAAAATAAAAAGGTAAAAAACTAAAAAGAAAAAAAAACTAAAAAAAACCTAAACAGCTAAAAAAAAAGAGAAAACTAAAAAAACTGGGAATTCCACAAATGTTTCAATATATTTTGACAAAAGATTAAGGTAATTCGAAAACCTTAAAACAGATACCCAAAATTTTGAGGTTTATTATCAATAAAAAGAAGAAACTTAAAAAAGAATAACTAAAAAAGAAAAAAATAAGAAAAGAAAAAACTATAAAAGAAAAAAAACTGAAATGAAACTGTATCTATATATCTATATAAATGACGACCAGGACACTAAGAAAAATTACAGACTGGGATACCGGGACACAAATGACGACCGGGACACAGGGAATATAAATGACGACCTGGACACAGGGATACAACTCCAACGGGGACGCCGGGGGCACAGGGGGATATATAGATGACGACGGGGACACAGGGAATGTTCAATTAGCAATCACCATCAACAAAGCTCAAGGGCAATCGTTAGAAAAATGCGGTATAGATATGAATACGAATTGTTTTCCCATGGACAATTATTATGTTGCATGTTCAAGAGTTGGTAAACCTGACAATCTATTTATATGGACAGACAATAGGACAGCGAAGAATGTTGTATATTCGCAAGTTTTACGTAGTTAAATATATATCTATATATATAAAAATAAGTTGTCTGTGTGTGGATCTGTGGATCAGGTGACGTCATGTTTGTCCGCATATGACGTCTGAATTATTTCACACTAATACAAAAGAAGAAAAAAACTAAAAAAGGTAAAAACTACAAAAAAAACTAAAAAGAAAAAAAAACTAAAAAAGCTGAAAAACTAAAAAAAACTAAAAAAAGGTAAAAATCTAATAACTAAAAAAACTGAAAAAAATAAAAAAAGGCAAAAACTACAAAAAAAATAAAAACTAATAAAAAAATAAAAAAGCTAAAAAACTAAAAAAACTAAAAAAAAACTAAAAAAAGGTAAAAGACTAAAAAAAACTAAAAACTAAAAAAGAAAAAAACTAAAAAAAAGGAAAAACTGAAAAATAAAAGAGAAAAAGAAAACTAAAAAAATATGAATAAATATATATAATGACGACCAGGACATAAGTAAAAAAAAAAAACTAAAAAAACTAAAAAAATGGTAAAAACTACAAAAAAACTAAAAACTAATAAAAAAACTAAAAAATCTAAAAATCTAAATAAACTAAAAAAGAAAAAAAAGAAAAAAGGAAAAAAATAAAGGAGAAAAACAAAACTAAAAAACGAATGTATATACAGACCGGGACACCGGGATACAAATGACGACCGGGACACAGGGAATATAAATGACGACCGGGACACAGGGACACAACTACAATGGGGACGCCGGGGGGCACAGGGGGATATAAATGACGACCGGGACACCGGGACACAAGGAATATAAATGACGCCTGGGACACTCAAAGAGAAATCACAGACTGGAACACCGGGACACAAATGACGACCGGGACACAGGGAATATAAATGACGACCGGGACACAGGGACATAACTACAAAGGGGACGCCGGGGTGCACAGGGGGATATATAAATGACGATGGCGACTCAGGGAATGGTCGATTAGCAATCACCATCAACAAAGCTCAAGGGCAATCATTAGAATCATGAGGTATAGATCTGAATACGGATTGTTTTCCCATGGACCATTATATGTTGCATGTTCAAGAGTCGGTAAACCTGAAAATCTATTTATATGCACAGACAATGGGACAGCAAAGAATGTTGTATATTCGCAAGTTTTACGTAGTTAAAAACATATATATATATATATATATATATATATATATTATATATATATATATATATATATATATATATATATATATCTATCTATATTCACAGGTGGGACATAGGGACACAACTACAATGGCGCGTAACGACTTACGCGCGCGGGGGGGCTTGGGGGGGGGCGCGAAGCGCCCCCACCAACTAGGTGTTGGGGTGGCGCGAAGCGCCACCCCAACAGCTAGTATATATATATATATATATATATATAGATTTTTGCATAAAATTGCGACTGAACGGATTTTTAATGATATGGATTGAAAATGTTCAGTTATTTGGTCCAGTCTGCATACAAAACAAAACGTTGGGGTGTAATATCAGGTTTCACATATTGATACAACCATACGTCAAAATGTTTTACCTTCATTGAGGCATAAGTTGCCCTGTTAACAAGCCCTGGTATTTCAAGTATATCAGAGACGAAACGAATTTTGGGCAAATTTTTGGGCGGCACGGATCAATGTATCCAGAAAATCTTCGATTTTTTCTTCATAGAGGTTCACCTTGCCCAAGAACTTATGAATCTACAAATTTCCTGTAAGTTTGCAGCCTATCAGAAACAAAACAAATTTTCGTGCCTCACGGATCGATATAGCCACAATTGGATTCAGTTTCTCTCCTGTATAGGTGTCCAACTAACCTCATAACTTTTTCATTTAATTTTCAGTGAAAAACACGAAAGTTCAGCAAAGAAAGGAAAACTATTGCCTAGTTTTTGGGTTTCACGAACCTTTCAGTCTTTGGTCTGGGATTATTAAAAACTTTCCCGCAACTTCTTTTGGCCTAATTTGAAAAATATATTATGAATCATGACCAATCGAAAAAAAAAGCATTTACTAGCAAATTACTTAGTACGATGATGCTTCTAGACTTAGGAAAGGTTGTACATAAAATTTATAGAGAATAAAACTGTGGTTCTAGGAAGAGTAGAGGATGTAACAACCAAATTTCAAATAAATAATTGAGAAGTGTCTTAGTCATCAAACATCATTCGTCCTCATTTTTGTAGATTATGAGCAAGCGTTTGATTCAGCTGATAGAAGAGCTTTAGCGAAGGTCCTATCCTTGTATGATATACCGGATAAATATCATTAAAGAGATTAGTGCTATGTAAGAGAATAACATTGCTGTGGTAAAGATAGAAAATGAGGTTAGTGGCTGGTTTTGTATTAAATTAGGAGTTCAGCATGGTTACCTTATATCCCCATTAATATAAATCCTTTTGATGGACTTTCTTCTAAGGAAAACAGTAAAGGCAATTGGAGAACACGGAATCTAATGGGCGAAAAAAATAATAATAATATTGCGCTACAGATCGATGCATCCTCATTTTTCTTTCAATTTCTTTCCTCATTTAGGTCCATTTGGTACAGTCTACTTACCCTGAAAGTTTCATGGCGATCGGGGAAGAACAATGTTTCGCCTATTTCAGGGTATTAAGCATTAATACAACCCATTCATTTTTTCGAAATAAGTTCCTCTCGTTAGGTTCGTGTTGCCGAAATAATCTTCAAGCTTTTCAGAAAAAAAATTATTGGCTCCTTTTCTGGACCCATTTTGAGCAAATCAACATGTTAGAGACAAAACTGTCTTAGCCCATCACCCCTCCTTCTAAACTAATAAAGATTCACTTACCCTACACCTCCTTCAACACTCCTTGAAAGTTTAAACTCGACCCCCAATTGGGCGTACACGTTGTCTTTCGATTTATATCGCTTCGTCACTTTGAGTAGATTCTAATTCTAGAAGGACTTACAATGCCAAGACTTTTAGGCGATTGAAAACATAAATGTTATATCTCCCCCCTCCTACCACAGTCGCGTTGCTCAAAACTAAGTTTTCAGGTCCACCCCCCTTCCCCCACCATCGACTAAAAGTTTAAACTTGATCTCTCAAGCCATTCCAAACAGGCCCCTTTGATAACCTATTACTGCACCCCTTAACCTTGATTGGCCACACCCGTACATATAATTTGGGTAGAGCATAAGACCGTAGAAGTAGGGCCTGGAGTTTACTTGCGCGCCACCCACCAAAACTCTGAAAGGACGTACCTACAATATCTCAGCTACGGCTATGGTTATTAAGTTGAAATTTTTAGCGAATATATAAAGGGTAATCTTGAACTAAATTAGAAAAAACTATATATATATATCCAGGGTTCAAAAGGGCATATCTGCAATATACATGGAACAACTAATTATTAGATCGAACAGTTGTTCCTTAGTAGGATGAAATAAAATAGATTATACTTTTTTACACTTCCGTAGATTTATAATTAAAGTCAAGTAGTTGCGCGCATCAGGGCCATGGCTAATTGTAGAAAAAGCCGAAAAAGATACTCCGGGTGAAAGGCAAATCTGGCACGAACTTTCAAGTTAATGCTGAAAAAATTTGAAAAATGGTTTATTTATTCAAAACTTGTATCAACTTCCAAAATGATAAATAAAACATACAATTTCCGCAATACAAAAGATAGAAAATTAAAAGCACTTGAGTGTTCTTCAGGCAGCTTGACTAAAAACGACAACATACTTCACTGACAACCTCTTAAAAAAGAAGCTCATCCACATGGTATTACATAGTATAATTATGCAGGTAGTTCACTAGTTCAAATCACTGCTTCTGATTCCTCATCTCCATCATCTAGAAAACAAAATTACTATGTGACTAAACCTACTAGGGAATACGCAGATCACTAATAATGAGCACACAAAGGCGGGTTCTGATAACAGAAAAAGATCAACAACAAATTCCAAAGATTGATTGAAAACAACTTGGTTTATACCTAGGATCCACTAACCTAATCCTTGTGTCATAGCCACACTTGAATAAAAATTTGTTCAAGAAGCATGATGTCGGCTGTACATTTCTTAAGGCATTTTAAGCGCCTTGGACGCTTTTTTTTAAAGCGTCCAATTTGAGATTCCTCAAAGTTCCATACTTTTCAAAATGCTAAATTCATTTCTAAATTCTGTTCGTGGATGAAATTTATCACTAAGGGTGCCGACTACGGAGAGGGAGGGAGATTGAACTTGATTTTTTTTCAGGTGGAAAATTAAAAGAAATAATTGAGGTCTATCAATTCAGGAACAAAGTTGAAATAAAAAAAAAAAAAAAAACTTCAGCCAAGTAAATACAAAAACAAACAAAGAAAACACGTAAAATAAGAATTGGCAATCTAGAGAAAACAATGGATGAAGTTAAATTGAGTATGTTTTAATTAATCTGCCTGGGGGTGTTTGTTTTAAAGATAGCTAACAAGAGAATCTTTTCGCACGTAAGAGCGATCTCCGAATCTATTCAAATACTACCCTAGGTGCCCATGTGACGTATATAGTTAGGGGGAGATAGTAAATCAAGAGGAGTTAAGGGACAGTTGTTTTTTTTTCATCTGAGATTTACAGCTAAGTCTATTCAGCGTAGATGATCCTACGTATTAATCTTTTGTTTTTTTCTTGTTCTGTACTATTTTACAATCATTTATATATATATATATATATATATATATATATATATATATATATATATATATATATATATAATATATATACATACATAAATAATTAATGTACTATATGTATATTAGTAAATTCAAATTCAATCATATATTTTCAACAAAAAACACATAACTGCTGTACATAATCTGCCGGGAAAGCACAAAAAGTGCTTGGCTAGGGCAGAAACTTAACTAAAGATTAATTAAACAATCAAGAAACAGAAACTGGATTTATCAAAAAAAAGGGGGGGGGAGTGACGAAGAGAAAGAAAGAAACGAAAAGAAAAAGACCGAAAAGAGGAGGACCGCACGATATTCAAATCTAAACAGTATTTCTGTAATGACCCTTCACTGCTCGTTTGAATGTAATAACGTTATTTGAGTTCCAGATTTCCAAGGGGACTAAATTCCAAATAGCTGGTGCAAAAAATCTAATTAAAAAAGACGCTCTTTTTGTTGACGGTGTCTCGTGGACAATGTCACATGAATTTCACGTTTCGTAAGTATGCAAATCTTGATTTAAATTGAATAGATTTTCAAATGATGATGGAAGGAGGTAGTCAAAATATTAAAAACAAAAAGTTGTGATCTGAAAACCTCTAGTCTTTGGCACATCAAATATTTTAGCAAGTTTAAAATGGAGGTTAATGTTATCTGAATGCTGAAGAGGTAATATAATTTCAATGGCATTATCTTGGATGATCTGGATTCTCTTATAACATGAGATGAAGTTACTTGTCCATATAGAGACAAATTATATATTCAAATCTAAACGGTATATAGACAAATAGAGACAAATGGGGATGAAAAATAGAATGATAAATCATTTTCAGGTTTTTTTTTTAGGGAAACGGAATTTAAGACGGCTGATAACTCCAAGGGACCTTGAAAGTTTGTAACCAATTAATTTGGCATGTTCTTTCCACGAAATTTTCTCATCAATAATAAATCCAAGATATCTACTGGTTTTTACTCTATTTATAATATTATTTTTTACTTTTAAACTGAGGTCTTCAATTGACCTCAAAACAAACTTACTTAAAACAAGTACTTCAATTGAAAATAAGGAGCAACATCAAAACTTAAAACGAACAGAAGTTATTACGTATATGAAAAGTGTTGGATCCTCTTCAAGACTTGGCTATTTACGCTAAAGCTTTTTTTTTTTACCGAATTTTAAAACAAAGCTCATTATTATTATTAAATGACCATTTCTGTTTCAGGAATCGTTCTTAAAGAACTAGGACAAAAAGTCAAAACTTTAGCGTAAAGAGCAAGGTCTTGTGAAGGGGACAACTCCTTTCATAAACGTAAAAATTTCTGTTCATTTTAAGTTTTAATGTTGTTCCTTACTTTCATTTGGAAAAAACTTGCTTTTTAACTTCATTACTGATCGTTTTTAAATAATGCCGGGAAATCTGGCTGTCTTTCCATAAAATTTCCGGTACTGAGTTTTATACGCCACTCACTCAAGTTTACGCTGTGTAAAAATCGAGCACAAACCGTTTGCTTCGTTAGCTTCTTCGTATTTTTAGAAAATAAATTGGGCTATATATTTGTACATTGGGGGTTGGGGATGGGGGGGGGGGGGCGAACTACATCGGGTCTGCATCCAAAATGTGTTAGGTAAAATTATTCTGCATATTATGAAGTAAGAATTGTTTTCTTACTTCAAACTGTCCATATACTTTACATCTCCTCTCCTTAATTGCAAATATGTAGTCCAAATTATATATTTTCCATCTATTCTGTCACTTGTCTTTGTCTTGTCTCACGCTAAGTAGAAAGAAACTAACAAAGAATCCAGGTTTGTTCTCGAGTTTTACACAGCGTAAACTTGAGAGAGTGGCGTATAACACACAACAACCAAAATTCCTTCCCCCTAAGAAATAAAAGTCAAATAAAATTCAAAAATTTGGAAAACCTTATTTTCCACGGGGTAATTTCACAGGGGGGGGGGGTATTTCCCACGAAGAGGTATTTTACGGAGAGGCATTATCCGGGAGTGGTGGTGTAAACGCCGGCCACCGTAAGACGAGACCAATAAGGAAAGCTAAAGCAAATGATATTGGCAAATTATCTTAATTAATCAAAATCCAAAACGAAGAAGAAAGAAATAATAGGGTTAGAATATCTGCGAAACTAAGAATCAAAACATGAAATATTGAAAATGATAGCGAAATGATTGGGTTTGGAGTTTTGACATGGATAAGGTCAGCAATACTTACCATGCCTACAAAAAAAAACAAAGGTTCGGCGATATGTATTTGATACTGACAAAATACAAGCCAAGGCAAAAGCTACAAGTCCAATAACAAAAAAAAACTGTAATTTTACAAAGACGCTAATTCTAATTATGGCTCACTCAAAATGTTAAAAGATTGATTGATGAAAATGAAGAACAAATAAATGGGATTAGAAAACTAATAAAAGTGAGAATCGCAACAGTTGAACAAAAAGGCATGGAACAAATGACAGTGAGAATCACATTGAATTCTAAACAAAATTCTGAACAATGATCTTCAGTTTGAAAACTGGAAGACGTACTTGTTGACTTTACTGTCTTAACATATTAAATAAAGATTATGTAACTGTTAAAGCAAAAGGCATGGAAACAACTTTCTGAGGTAATCATGAACAAAAATGAACATGAGTTCTACGGTTAGAAAACAATGAACAGCAATGACTGGCAACTAAAAGGATCTAAATGGGTTAGAACTTTAAGGAAGAATTCGTATTTCACCCAGTGGGGTGGAGAATATCCCTTAAAAGTCAAATAATCTTAATGAAAATCACACAATTAGATTCAGCCTATCTGAGTATCCTATTATAGAGGTTTCAAGCTCCTAACTGCAAAAATGTAGAATTTTTCTATATATTTCCAAAAGAAAGATCACAGATGCGTGTTTATTTTGTTTTTCAGAGGGAATAGAATCGACATATTGGTCCTAGAATATAGGGAGAGGGCTCATTCGAACGGGAAATGAAAAGTTGGCCATTTTAAGTGACAAAGAAGATTGGAGGATAACTAGACCCCTTCCCCGTATTTTCCCCAAAATCACCTGATCAAAATTTTAAGATAGTTATTTTGTTCAAGATATTGAAAGGCCCATTAAACATGCCTTTGGATATGACTTGACCCCTCCCCCTTCTCACAGCCTTAGATGAAAAGTTCTTGAGTTATAAAGTCTCCCTATTGTTTACGCATAGTATTTGTTATTGGTAAGTATAAATACATTTTTCGATAGAAGGGGGGACGAATTTAAAAAACGACCTGGAGTTAAATACAAAGAATAAGCTTTTTCAACTGAAAGTAAGGAGCAACATTAAAACTAAAACAAAAATAAATTTTTACGAGCAGAAGCACAATAGTTTGTAGGCATTATTACATCTATTCAATAACTAATAACATTTCTATACTTGCCCCATAAACTCTGCTGTCATAAGAGCCAAGAGCTCATATGGCACTTACGATGAAGTCGGAACCTTAAGTCAAACTCGGTACTAGAGTTATCGATTTCATCGTCCTGACACATAAAGAAGCACCTAACTAGTCAAAGGACTAAAAATCCCTCAAACTCCCCCGAAGAGATCGGATCCTGTCCGCTTATGTCAATCACGTATCTATTTCTATTTCTCGATTTCGAGTTATCGATTTCATCGTCCTAACACATCAAAAAGCACCGAACTCGTCAAAGCACTAGAAGTCCCTCAAACTCCCCCAAAGAGATCGGATCCGGTCCGCTTATGTCAATCACGTATCTATAGCTGGTGCTTATTCTCGAACTTGCCAAAATACTAGAAATCCCCCTAATTCCCCCAAAGACAGAGGACTCCCCCCATAACTCCCCCGGTTATATCAATAACGTATCTAGAACTTGTGCTTATTCTTCCCATCAAATTTCATCCCGATCTCTCCACTCTAAGAGTTTTCCAAGATTTCTCTTTCCCCCCTCCACTCTTCTATGTCCCTGGATCCGATCCGAATCGAAAACGGAGTATCTGGGACATGAGATCTTTCTATATATGAAGTTTCATCAAGATCCGAAGGCCCATTCGTATGATAAACATACCTCCATTTTTAAGATTTCTCATCCCTAAAGTCCCACCCAACAGATGGTCAAATCGAGGAAATGACTGTTATTAAGTCAATTTGTGCAGGCCCCTGACACACCTACCTATTTTTATCGTCCTAGCACGTCCAGTAGCACTGAACTCGCCAAAGCACTGGGATCCCCCCCCACTACACCAAAAAGAGCGGATTTGGTCTGGTTATGTTAATCACGTACCTAAGACCTGTGCTTATTCTTTCCTCCAAATTTTATACAGATCTCTCCACTCTAAGCGTTTTCCAAGATTTCCAGCTTCCCCTTGCAACTCTCCCCGATATCACCAGATACGGTCATATTTAAAATTTGAGTTCTGAGACGTGAGGTCCTCCTAAATAACAAATCTCAGTAAGATCCGATCACCCGTTTGTAAGTTCAAAATACCTCATTTTTTCTAACGTTTCCGAATCGACCAAATTACCACCCACCCTCAACTCCCCAAAGAGAGCAAGCCCGGTCCAGTTATGCTAATCACATATCTAGGACTTGTTCTTATTCTTTCCGCCGAGTTTCAACCGGATCTCTCCACTCTAATCGTTTTCCAAGATTTCCGGTTTCCCCTCTCTCTTCCCCCCAACGTCACATATTCGGTCAGGATTTAAAATAAAAGCTTCGAGACATGAGGTCCTTCTAGATATCGAATTTCATTAAGATCCGATCATCTGTTCGCAAGTTAAAAATACCTCATTTTTTCTAATTTTTTCGAACTACCCTCCCCCTACAACTACCCCAAAGAGAGCAGATCCCATCCGGTTATGCCAATGGCGTATCTATGACTTGTGCTTATTCTTCCCGCCAAACTTCATCCCGATCTCTCCACTCTAAACGTTTTCCAAAATTTCCAGTTTCCACCTCCAACCTCCCCCCCTCTAATCTAATCGGATCTGGTTGGGATTTACAATAAAAGCTTTGAGACATTAGGTCCTTCTAAATAACAAATTTCATCAAGATCTGACCATCCGTTCGTAAGTTAAAAATACCTCATTTTTTCTCATTTTTCTGAATTACCCCCCCCCCCCTTTCGACTCCCCAAAAGAGAGTGGATCCGGTCCAGTTGTGTCAATCATGTATCTAAGACTTGAACTTAATCTTCTCAATATATATATCCCGCCATTTCATCCCGATCTCTCCACTCTAAGTGTTTGGCAAGATTCTTCCCCCCCCCCCCTAATCTAACCGGGTCCTGTCAGGATTTAAAAAAGAGCTCTGAGAGATAAGGTCCTTCTAAATATCAAATATCCGATCACTGGTTCGTAAGTAAAAAATACCTCAATTTCTCTAATTTTTCCGAATTTACCCCCCCCCCAAAGAGAGCAGATCTGTTTCGGTTATGTCAATCACGTATCTGGGACTTTTGCTTAATTCTTCCCACCAAGTTTCATCCCTGTCTTTTCACTCTAAGGATTTTCCAAGATTTCCCGTTTCCCCTTCCAACTCCTTTCAATATCACCGTATCTGGTTGGGAATTAAAATAAGAGCTCTGAGATACAAGGTCTTTTTAGATATCACATTTCATTACGATCTGATCACCCATTCGTAAGTTAAAAGTACCTAATTTATGGTGGTCGAGTCGGAGAAATGACTGTTATCAAGTCAATTTCTGCAATTTGTCAAAACGTTCCCATATGATATTTCGAGGAATGTCAGTAAAGCAAAATTCAAAAAACAGGAGGGGGAGAGAGTAGGACCTAATACCTAATTTCAAAACTCATTACACAATTCAGTAGACTGAAGGCGGTTTTCTGCCAAGATAATTTGTTAGTAGTACTATTAAAAGCACAGCAAAATACAAACACATTGCTAAGGGGATATTCAGAAGAGAGAGAAAGAAAGAAAGAGAGAGAGAGAGAGAGAGGGGGGGGGAGAGAGAGAGAGGTTGACTAATATGTAATCTCAAATTGAAGTATTGCTTCAATTAAGATACTATGTTTATTAGGATGTCTAGCTGGGTACTCAGCAAGCAATGTAAGATTGGAGAGGCATCTGTATGAATCTAGTGAAAAAAATGTTGCTGAAAAATTAATTGATAATTGTAAATATAATTAATAATTAATAGCGTATATACATATGGGGAATAAATGTTGCGTAAATCTGAATTATAAAACAATTCTTTCAATTCTTGAGGTTTTGAATGAAGGAATTAGGTTTTGAATGGAGGTATGTGGTTTTGAATGAATGAATGAATTAATAAGATTTATTTCCCATTTTTTCGACAAAATGTAACGAACGGGGCAAAAACAAATAAAGAAAAAAGAGAAAAATAAAACATAATGCAGCCTAATACAGAAAAAAAAGAAAGAAAAAGGAAACATCCAGCAAATAAACTAAAACTTTAGCAGTGAAACTCTCTTTCCCAACTTAAACTTATTGTTAACTAGAAATAAACCACAAACTAAATACCTTATTCAATTTTTTCTGGATTTTAAAAAAATATAATTAGCTAGATCTTTTTGACTGGACGTGCAATTTCAAAAACATATTCTTTTGACTAGTGAAAAGATACCATAATCCTTTAGGACAACATTTTACTGGTCACTCTTACCACTTGAAATTTCTTTTAAGCAAAAGCTTTGACCTTTAAGTAGCAATTACTAATTTGAGTTTATTTTGCTGCGGCTTTTTGACAAGCTTCTCTTGGTAGGTAAGACATTAAGTAAAGCATGACGGAACTAGACCCTCAAGGTCCAAACCGGCGATGCTGATCTCCGTTTCGTGGCCCTTCAGCCAGGAAGTGCAATAAGGGGTTGGGGGCCTGCCTTCCTGTGCTTTCACACACCCTTTCTTTTTACCTTCCCCAGATTTGTGCAGGTGCCCATTTAAAACCGGGTCGACTCTTGATGAGCTTTCAAAGTCAAGCAACTGACCCCCTTCCCAAACCAAATAACCGGCCACACCAGGCATCAAACCCATGCCTCTCAGACAAAGGATACCCAACGCAGCGCACCAACCACTTAGCCAGGACATGCTTTTCTTAGCTTAAAGCTTTCGAAACGCATAAGAATATTCCATCCATATAGGATTGTCATTTTGTGGCTTTAGTAGTACCAAAATTGCTTACCTGATGTCTCAGGGTCCAGAATTCGTTCTGCTAGTGATAGTCCAGATGTCGTTCTGTTTCTGGGCGACCAATCATAGTTCTTCTTCTAAAATAGCAATAGAAGATAGGATTTGATAAAGAAAAAAATATAGAAAAAGCGAGGAATACAAAATTAACCTGAGGAAGGTTTATTTTTATTGATATTACGTACAGACAAATTATGGGCACTAAAATATAAGTATATGGGGCTCCAGAAAGCAGAGCAAGTGATACAGAGGGCTTTGAATTAGTGACACCTGGAATAAGGAGAGCAAGCCTATTAGCATTCTTTATTTCTAATCAATCAAAATCGACTGCTCTCCGGAATCTTTGTTGCAAAACCCTGTTTAAGGACAAATTGACTCTTTCTGTGTTTGACCAGCCAGAAATGAAACATGGTATATAAAAAACAACATGGGTATTGAAAGCACCATCCCGGGGAACCATCCATCGTCACATAAATATTGCTGCAAGATAAAAAAAAAAAGTTGAGTGGAAGACTGGTTTAAGGTCTACCACTCAAGCTAGCTTGACTTGTGACTGTTGATCTGCCTTCTATGTTGTTCTATGTTGAGACGTCAAATCAACCGGTGAAAATGATTCAGACAGCCTTTCTGTTCCTTGTTCTGAAAACTCTGGAAGTGAAGATATTTTAGGGGAAGACAAATGGAGTGTCTAAAGAAGAGGGTAGCAAAAGTAATGGAGAAGAATATTGGGGAGCTGAAAGTCTGTCAGAAAACGAGGTTGTTACAATTGTACCACGTTACGATTGTTCAAACATTAATAAAACTGCAAAAATAATTTAGAAAACTGAAAGTTTCCACAGTCAAACATATTAACTTAAAAAGATATTGTAAAGAGGCCTTCGTTCTCATATCCATCTTGAAATGAAAGTGCGATGAAATAGCACACTGGAAAGGATCTAGTCTACAAAAAATCGTAAGAAGTCTGGAAAATTGTTTTTACAATCGACGAATGCAACGATTCTATTAGTAGCATCTGGCTTATATCTAAATGCTAGACTGCACTAGAAGCTGAAATTACCGTACAACACCGTACAACAGCCGAAACACCGTACTTTCTCCTATTCACAATACTACTGTAATGGTCGTGGAGTTAAAAAAAAGTAGTTTAAGACGAGCCTTCTTTTTGAAATTACTCTTTTCTAAAAAACAGCTTATCTGGACCTTTCAACATTTGAAAAGTTTTCACTTGTGGATCGTTCTCTAATCCCTCAATCTTTGAGGCCATTACTGTAGGATACATTAAGTAATGGTGTAAAAACCACAAGAGCACCAGCTCGAACCCGCTTTTGTACTGCTGAAGTCCTTGGGAATATGGTAGAGTCCCAAAGGCAACTTTTCTGGACCTTTCAACATTTGCAAAGTGGTCACTTGTGGATCGTTCTATGGTGAATTTTAATTAAAAATTTTATTTAAGGTTTAGATTTAAAATTTAATGTAAACAATTTTTTATTCTTTTTTTCATTTTTTGTTAGCAATTTTTTTTCAATATAAGAAATTCCTTACTTGAAACATGTCAGCAACAAAGCTTTCAGGAGCAGTAAATTCGGTAGGATCTTTAATTTTAATAAGGATGAGGAAGAATAGATAGTGCCACATGTTGTGCTCGCAACGAATGTGATATTCAAAAGTAACAGCCTTGTTGTCAAATGAAGTCCGCTTAAGTCCTGAAAGGAAAAAATTCACATTATAAATGTGTAAATTAACATAAATTCACTAAATAAAGCATATCTAGGGGAGAAATTCCTCCCCTGAAAAGAGCTTATGAAAACTGAAAAAAAGAGATCTTTGCGCTTTTTTGAATCCCTCCGTTCAAAAATTTATGCCTATAGCGTTAGAGACCAGCCCGTGGCACTAATTCATGAGAATATGGGGAAGGGGAGGGACGAAAATCCCCCCCCCCTTTGCATTCGAACTTCTGTGATGAACAGTAATTACAGTAAATGTAGAACAATAGCTTTTCCTTTTGTAATTCTTAATCCTGGTTTAAGAAATTAGGTCAGAATCCTCCCATCATTTATGAGTGTTTGTGCTAAAAATTTTGTTGTTACAAAATGAGCATTGTTATTGTTAATTATTTAATAAATTTTGGAACCAATTTTTTGCGTAAAATTAAACATGTAACTTTTGAATTTAGACTGAAAATTTGCAATAGCGAAGCTTACAAAGCAATTAAAGCAAAATCTGTGGGTAAAAAACCGTGGGTATATATTACATAAGATTTACATGCATTACATGTATTTTGCTTACTTTGTACAGGTTAGACAAATATTTTGGGGAAAGGATTCAAACAAAGTACCCCCCCCCCCCACTCTGAATACGGCCTTGTCAATAAGTGGAATTATTTTCAGCTCACTAGTTTAAAAGCTACGAATGTCATATACTTATTCTGAGCATAAACTCGGTTAATACACTGGACCATAACGTCTTTGATCCATCCAAGCTGCTTCTATGTTGTCTATATATTCATATGTGAATATGGACATTTGAGAACAACTTCATTAAAAGCTTACAAAAGAGATCAAGCAAAGAAGGGCAAAAATTCCTTTCTTTTATTTTAAAGTCCGTTTAAAAAGGAAATGAGGAATTTATGGGGTGGGAGTGGGGAGGGGCAATAAAAATAAGCCGTAATACACAAAAACAAATGAAACACTGCTTGTAAACTTGGTTAGAGGAGAGTCAAAGATGAAGGCTTCTACCCTGCACACGTAACTACTGATTGACCTTTTTAGCTCAAGGTTTGTGACATCCCATGTGCCTGATCTCCCGTT